>NC_134710.1:253372591-253657591 GCF_043290135.1 Rhipicephalus microplus
CCACAAATAAAAATGCCAGGCACAAACATGATAATCATGAACTGGAAGTCATGTGCGCCATAATTTACGTCCGCTTCATAACGTTGTGCTGATTTAAAGTGACATATCAACCTTCCTCATTACTGCTTGGCATATCATGAATTCCCACTGTACAGAGTCAGTTTTTATGAAAGAGAACACGGGAACGCGTGGTATGCACGCTTCGGCGGCTGCTGGCAGCGCGTCAAGTGGTCGGGAGAGCAACCACAGCCTTTTTTTTTGCGTCATCTTGCGGCAAGCAAAACGACCAATCATTGTTAATAAGGAATGAGCGGCCAAATTGAAGTACCGTCCCCCTTCTAGGTGATTACCAGCCTATTGAGTAATGACATTGAATGGGGAAGAGATTGCACTCTTGCTGCTCTTTCCATATATCAACAACTACTTGCTTAGCTCGCCGTGAGATTACGCGAAAAGAGAGTGTCGTTGCTCTCGCTCCCGTTTGAATGCCTTGCCACCGGATAGAGCAGGCCACGCTCTCTCATGTTCCCTTCCATAAAAATTGACACTGTACGTGGCATCTGCCAATTATTCGCTGATACCATTAATTCCTTGAGAACCTCACCCGTCAAAACATTGTGAACCTCACCGCTTCCCGCTGTTGCACTCTGGGGTCCGCTTCCCGTTGTGCCCGATTCGCAGCGGCTTCCTTAAAACCCATAGAATTGGCATCCACTTCTCGTTGCGCACGTGTCGCAGCGGTGTCCTTTGCACGCATCATCTCGTGATCCGCCCACCGCCGCGCTCATGATCCGACACGTACGGCGACGATCTAGGAGAATGAGATTAACGGGCCTGCCAGTGGAACCCGTTGCAGCAACCAATCGGAGAGAAGCGGCACTTCCAACGCCATCTAGTTGACATTCACGTAAGTGCCATACTGCGCACACCTCTATAGGACAGCACAATATAAGAAACTAGACGAAAAATTGCGATGACGACACAGAATATGTACATCTGGTAAATCATCACCCTACTGCAGTTTGCTTGCATCTCTATAGGACAGCGTCCTCTATTGTATATTAAGAGATACGCTACTGTGTACACCGGAGGGATGGATTGCTCCAGATCACGACGACCTCCATCCCTAAAATGGCGAAGAAAATTATTCAGAGAAGTTTATTTGAAACAATACTATTGGTGGACAATTTGAAAATAGGATGCAAACTTGTAGAAATGTACGAAGCCTCTGCAGCGGCTGCGCGTGATGCAGTTGGCAAATGTTTGAATAAAATATATCACAGCATATACACGGGTGAATGATGATGAGTGGGCTAAGCTTCGGAGGTACATCATTAAACCGTAAATCCCACTCGGAGATGTTCCATAGTTTTACAGCAGCTTGTCCCAGTGTACTTCTGCGGCAGAAAACGTGAAGAACGCGTGCGGCTTGTTCAGCTGGCGAAACATGCCAAAGATTCCTTGCGGAGTTCTTGCCATTATTGGACAGTGTTGGTTGCAACCCGCATGAAGGCAAGATCGTGGTTCAGCACCTCATCCAAGGAATTGTGCCCGCCGTTTTCGAGTTGCTGCCGGGTGAACGAGGTAGTGGTGAATTGATGGATGGATGGATAGATGGATCTGGCTGTGCTACTTAGATGAGGCAGTGGCTCACGCCACCTAGCCATGTAGTAGTATTACTGCGTGTTTGAGGATTGAATTTCACTCGCCCCTTGGTTGCAGCCACCTATCATTCATCCTCATCCTGGTAATTTCCACCCGCTTAAAGTCTATGTTGCGTCTCAGTCATTAAACCTCAATGTTTCGGAAATTCCGCGCCATTATTTTGAACTATAGAGTGGAGCCCTTTACGAAACATTATGAAATGTTCAGCTGTTTCCTCCTCCTCTCCACACGCACTACATGCCGTGTCTGTGCTTTTCTACTTGGTTCAATATGTCTTGGAACGCAATACTACCATTTTGGCCTCGAACAGCAGAGAACTACGCCGAGAATTATCGTAGATATTTTTTTTTGCAATTTCCTGATTGAAAGTTCAGTAGGTCTCCAGTGATGATTTCGTAAGCATTTCTGTCTTTCCCATGTCCCTCTCTGTTTCCTTCATTTTCTTCATAACCGATGTTTCGTTTTGGTTTGGTATTCTGCTGTTGTCTAAATACTTGCTTGGCAATTTTCCAGTTCGCTTCCTCCATTCCGTATCAACATTTTTCATGTACAATTCACCCTGTACCCCCTCATTCGGGTATTCACGTGTGCTCCCAAAGCACGTCTACCTGTGTCACGTTCTTTAATATCCAATGTTGCTTGAACCTCTGATCACATGCACAAGATTTCATCGCCAAACGTCAAACCGGGACCATGACACCTTTACAAACCCCTCTCACAATGCCATACCTATGGTAGTTGCACAGTGCCCTATTTTTATTACAGCTGAATTTCGTCATTACGTATCTTTCGTGCTCCCTTAGATACTCATTCCCTTTATTTATCAATACGCCCCAAAATTTGTATTTATCCACTATTTCTAGCGTGACTTCCTGTATATTGTGCTCATTGCCTTTGTTATCATTAAAATTATGATTGCCAATTTTTCTCTGCTGAACTTCAAATTTAGCATAACTGTCTAAATACCATAGATGTCTAACAATCCCTGGATATCTTTATTTCTGTCGGCTACTATAACTATGTCATCTGCATACATCAATGCTGGTAATGACTATTCAATCCGTTTTCCTTGCTTGGCAAAAGAGAGACTGAAGCTGAGTAGACTTACCTTAAATTTGCCGTATAGTCCCTGTAAATACAGCATAAATAACTAAGGTGACAAGGGGCATCTATGTCAAAGCCCGCGTTGCACCTCTATAAGTTCAGTTACTTGTTTTTCTCATTTTATAGCTACTTTGTTACTTTTGTAGATATCCTTTAAAATATTAGTTATTCCATATTCAACATCTAGTGTGTCGAGTGTTCCCGAAAAGTCTTCTCGAATCACTCTATTGTAAGCTTCTTTGATATTTAGAAATGCCAGCCACAGGGGCCTGCGTTCTGCATACACTGCATCATTGAAAACACATTGTCCTCCAACCTCCTTCGTTTACGGAACCCATTTTGTAGTTGTCCCAGCACCCATTTATTCTCCACCCATGTCTGTTGTCTTTCCTTTACTATATGCATCCCCAGCATGCAAACTACTGATGTCACTGTTATAGGACGGTAGTTGTTTATATCAACTTTGTCCCCCTGTATTTTATAGATCTTGCTCAAACTGCTTAGTTTCCATCCGTTATGGCCTTCTCTTTCCATTATTGCTTTCCTCGCTGTCTCTTGATGTTTGTTTAGAGTTTCTTCCTAGTTTATTTATTACCACAATTGAGATACCGTCCGGGACTGTTGATGTGTTATTAGGAACTATTTTCTGGACCCTTTCCCAATATCGTTGCCCCAGTGAAGTAACAGCGCTAATTGGCCAGGGCTCTCTTGGTGTTAAAATTTTTATGTAATCTTTGTTTTTATATATATTCCATTGCCGTAACCCCTTCTAGTCTAAACATTTGAACTGTACCTAAAAACCTCTGTTTCATGCTTGTCTTAACATTCAGAGTATTTAGATGGATCAAAAACTTTGCAGCTGCATTTCTATCTTTTTTGTTTACTTCCGCTATCTATTGGGCTTCTTTTCTTCTAACTTTTCACTGATCAGATCACACGCAATCCTTCTGCAGCTTGAAAAATTTTCCATCTTCTTTTGCAACCACTTTCTGGTTCGCTCCTGTGTTTAGCCCACTTGTGTTTTCCAAAGGCTTCTTGGCGTTTTTCTATGACTTTCCTGGCTTCCTCGTCTCCTCAGATCTTGGGTTTGTGTCTCCTTTTCCCGGTTGCTTTGACTGCTACCTTAGCAGACTCTAAACAATCGAGTTAGATTTGTGTACGTCCGCTGTGTTTTAGTATTCTCGGTGATTATTATCTCACTCTCTTCCGTTGCTATTTCTGCTTGCCTTCTCAATATATATTACCATGTGGTTGCTCACACTGCCTCTTTCCATTTTCACTTCCCTCCCAAAACTCAGCTTGATGCTTTAGTGATCACTACATATGCTTCGTGGCCCATATTTATCTATGTTTATCACCCTTATCCGATCATACACACTTTGTGACATCATTGTGTAATCTATTGTCAACTGCAGCCTTCTCACCTCACATGCATCTGCCCTTCGCATTTCTCGGTTCTTTTGCAAATGAATAAGTCATGCCTTTCAGACATATATATTAGCATTCTGGCTGTTGAGTCAGTACATCCATCTCTTCTATGTGTGCATTCATATCTCCTAATATATTTACCTCATACCCGTCTCCTAATTCGTCATTGTTACTTTCTAAAATCCCCGTGGAACGCCGAGTGTTACGGCACACGCGACTGCACAGACTGGACACGTCTCGTCGACTCTGGCCTCCGCCTGGACTCCCTCAACTCGAGACAACGATGCTTTGCCGACTTTTGCTTGGTGTCGCCTTCACCAAAGCTTTCGCCTTCTGAATCAACATAGAGGACAGTGCGGCTTGTGGTCATTGCGGCAGCGATGAAACTATAGAGCACGTTCTCTGTCACTGCCCTCGTTACAGCATACAAAGACGGCCACTAGCTGCTGCGTTAGCTCGCTTTGATGACAGACCTTTGTCTGAACAATCAGTGCTTGAAAGGCGACATGATTCGTCTACTCACAGAAAATCAGTGAAGGCCTTACTGAACTTTTTGCGTGGCAGTGGCCTATGGTATAGACTATAGCACCCCAGCCCCCTTTTTTTCGCCCGTCTATTTCCCTCTTCGCTTTCTTTCCAATCTTTCTTCCCCATTCCCTCTTCCGCTAGTGTACGGTAGCAAACCGGATGCTCCATTTTCTGGTTAACCTCCTTGCCTGTCCCTCATTTCTTTCTCCTAGGACTCTATGCACTGCACCATTTATTCGTTTTCCTCTCTGGCTTTTGCCCCTGTCCACAAGTATACAAAACCCAGGAGCGTCATGTGCCCTGCCAACTTCCCATTTAGCCATAAATTTTCCATGCACTCCTGCTTGACCCTTTGCCAGTCTGTACTTTTATGAATGAACGCCCTATTACCGCCGTCCTTTCTGCTGCTTTTTGTGTCAATTCCAATATTTCCATGCGTAGTCCGGATTTCTAAGTGGTAGCTCCTTTTTCCGAATACATGTTTTTACACACACATATACCAACAGCTCTTCCACCCTTAGCTGTTCTTCTATCTCTCTCCACTTCAACCTATTCTTGCCACATTGCATGTTAATATACCCTAAGTCTGACTTGACTGAGCCCTCGCACCTACGTAGATTTCTCCCCCGTACTGTACGTGTCTTAGATATTGGTGCCACTTTGAAATCGTATCTGCCTATACCACCTGTCGAGGAGAAGTCCCCCTGGTTGTTTTCCTTGTTACTAGCTATCCTGGACCCCGAAGGGCCCACGTGCGCCCCCCACCCCCCCAAAAAAAAGCTACTGTGCTTCCTGCAAGTCGCCAACCGACCTCGTAACCTACACTCCTATCGAAGTGAATTCTGTCTCGTTAAAAACAACCCACCTATCTGTTTTTGTGTTTATTTATACTACCTCAAAGCCTTCCTCTCGACTCATCTGCCATAGTTTTTTGTTTGTGTCGATGACCGGTCTTTGAAGGTTACTGTCACACAACGGTACCTCCGGTATCGTGCACATCACTATCAGTACGTGAGGAGAAATGCTCTCATCTTCATTTAAGACATCGTTTAAACCGCCCGAAATTTTCACGAGGTTTCTTTCATCAGATATAGTTGGGAGTTTTGTGCTCGCTCGCTTCATGACTGCTTCCCGCTTATTCCTGGGAACGTCCCTACCGAAACCCAGAGGTCACCTCTTACCCTCTCTTTGATTGCTTCGGCGCTTCGATTCAAATTCGAGCCCCCAGCGATTATCACGTGCTATGACTTTTCAGCTAGTGTGTCTCACACCTGGAGGTTGCTCTCACCTGTGACGCTGGCTGCTTTGTCCCCTCCCACCGCATGACTACTATGCTGAAACTGGGTCTTTTGGCCATTGAAGCGGTTGAACTTGTTTTTTCCAAACCTTTTTTTTCGTTTTTCTTCGCCATTGTGGTTGCCGTTGCCCTACTGTTTTTTTTTTCAACGATTGCTCTTTGTTCACCTTCGTTACTGCCTTCTCGGCTGGCCTAAGCATTTCTTCCACAGCCCTCGTTTTTTCTTGCTCAGTTGCCAACCCAGTCTTTAGCTCAGCTATTCTCATCAGCAGTTTAGTCTGGGCAATTATCATATTCCCTATTTTTTCCTCGACCTTACATTGCCTACAATTGGCGGCAGTTTCCTCTGCATTCGCGTCGGCACTTGTGTCAATTTTCATGCACACACCACATCCTGAACATCTTACAGTTTATTCAACCATGTTTTTGACACTATTGTCCTTACGAATTGTCCGCCTGGATAAATACCCAGGCCTAAACAAGAAAATTACAAGCTCTGCCACAAAAACTTTCGTTTTCGGTGTACGTGCGCCTCCAGCTCGGGGTGGCAGGAGAAAAAACACACACACAAACAAGTAAATGCCTGTAGACTGACCCCTAAAAGAGCTGTACAATGTAAGAAGTGCTATAATGGCTTATACTGCTGCCTTAATAAATATAAATGCAAGCTAGAAACATGCAAAAACACTAATCTGTGCAGTCACTCGGGAGCCCTCGAAAATAGGTCCATCCACCGTGCTATCTGGGGAACACTCTGAGTACTAGTGGAGCACGTGCCCACCCCCGTGGTTTTTTCCCCAGAACACATTCGGGTAATTTGTATCTAGGAAACATTTCGCCCCGCTTGCCATTTAAAGATCTTCCTATTTCTAGGTACTACCTAGAAACACGGGTCACGCATTTTGAATTGTTTATCTCCAGGGAAGTCTGTTGCTTCATGGCGCCTGTGTTTTGCCTGAACTCCGTGTACAGGCGGATGATGTCCGGTGAGGGGTGTATGATCGTATAGTCCTGTCTCGCGGTCACTCGTCGTTTGTTCCGGCTTTGAGGACCATCGAATGATTCGAGATTGCTGGTTGCTTTTTTGCTTTATTCGAAGGACCTCAAAATTTCTGAAGTCCGTCACGTAGGCAAAACTTTTGCATGCGGGTCTGCACTTTAAATTAGTAGCGTATTTGAAAGAGGCGGGGTACAACTGTTAGCATGCAAATGCAAGAGTGTAAACGATGGTTAGTCTTGCATCCGGCACTCCAATGGAAGCGTAATTTTCATATTAAAAGATAATTGCAGTAGTTTCAACACCTGTCGATGACATTCCCAGTTTGCTGATTATAAACGAAAAAAGGTAATCATGTTTGTCTTCTATGGGTATCTTCTATGAAAACAGCAATAGCCAGCTCCTCCAGCATGAGTAAAACACCCAATCATGATCGACCAAGAAACATTACGTGGATAAGGTCCGATTGTGACCGAAAGTGGTTGTGTAACGCTGGTATAACTGTTTTTGTGTTCAAAGGCTAAGTGAACGAGGAATTAGATGAGTGAGGAAGTCGGTGTCATATTCTGAAAACAGTGTGCATCCGGGAAAGCTGCTATTGCCAAATCAGTAAATTCATGTAAGCTAGTCTGTGTTCAAATGCATTTTCTACAAAGTACTAATACTCGCATTACTGTATTACTCGCATGTAAATTCAATTGTGGTGAAATGGTGCAGGCTCGTGTACCGTGCAATGTCAGTGCACATTAACTCTTCCGACCCTGGCGCCCCATAAAAAGGGCATGAAAAAGTATTGCTGCCAAATGTGACATGATGAATTTCGAAAATGAAAAAGTTGCCCGAACTCTCCCCAATACACCTGCGCAAGCTTAGGTAGTAATTTTTTTGTCTTCTTCTTTGGAGCTCTGCAAAGTAGAAAACAACTGGGCAGATTGCGATAATGATGACACTCGACACAATCAAATAATGAATGGCCCCTTACTGGTTCACTATTGGGTCACTAGCTATCATATTTTTTCATGTTCTTTCAATGATGTCTAACTTGCTATTTACAAAGTAGGTCTTCCCTAACTCTAACGTATCGCCCGCAGCTGTGGGCAATCATGTCCTAAATATTGGACGTCAAGGCTCAGCGGTCGTCAGACCTTCGAAGGCATTCAAGCTAATCCAGAGGTGTAGCTCTTGTAAAAGCTTTCGATACCTTGTAATTCTTGTCCAGAATGCTGCCCACTTCACGGAGACAATATGTAAGGGCTGTCTAATAGCGAGATAGTTCTGAATTATTTTTAATTCATTCTATGCACTATAATAATAATAATGCGTGATGGAGGTAGAAGAAGACGACAATTGAGTTTAGTTTAATCAGCTTGCCCTCGAAAACATTGGCGAAATAAAATCTGGTGCCTCAAAGCGTGATTCAGCAATTTTTATGATGTTGAATTTCCCAAATTGTTCAATTCAAGTGCAATGACGAGCTGTGTAACACGAGCGCAAAGACTTGCTATTGGAAACTCTAGGTCCGGGGACTAATACGTAATTGCTGTATGTTACACTCTAGAAAAAGAGCGAGTAAAAAGGGTGTCTTTTTGTCCCACAACAATATACGTCATCTATATTGCGTTCCATCCTTGCGCTATCGCCCCACGCCCGGTACATTCCGGTCACGATTGACATGCCCATTATCAGGGTTACTATGTCTCTCGATAGGAAAGTGGCCAGCGCCGAGTTTATAAAGAAGGAAGTGCACGCAAGCCTGATGATGATTACTGTTGTGGGACAAAAAGACACCCTTTTTACTCGGTATTTTTAGAGTGTAGTTTCACAATGATAACTTGCCTTAACGTCCAATTATTAGGACATGATTGCCCACAACTGCGGGCGATACGTTAGAGTTAGGGAAGACCTACTTTGTAAATAGCAAATTAGACATCATTGAAAGAACATGAAAAAATACGATAGCTAGTGACCCAATTTTGAACCAGTAAGGGGTCATTCATTATTTGGTTGTGTCGAGTGTCATCATTATCGCAATCTGCCCTGTTGTTTTCTACTTTGCAGAGCTCCAAAGAAGAAGACGAAAAAATTATTACCTAAGCTTGCGCAGGTGTATTGAGGAGAGTTCGGGCAACTTTTTCAATTGCGGAATTCATCATGTCACATTTGGCAGCATTACTTTTTCATGCCATTTTTATAGGACGCCAGGGTCGGAAGAGTTAATGTGCACTGACATTGCACGGTACACGAGCCTGCACCATTTCACCTCAATTGAAATTACATGCGAGTAATACAGTAATGCGAGTATTAGTACTTTGTAGAAAATGCATTTGAACACAGTCTAGCTTACATGAATTTACTGCTTTGGCAATAGCAGCTTTCCTGGATGCACACTGTTTTCAGAATATGACAGCGACTTCCTCACTCATCTAATTCTTCGTTCACTTAGCCTTTGAACACAAAAACAATTATACCGGCGTTACACAACCACTTTCGGTCACAATCGGACCTTACCCACGTGGAGTTTCTTTGTCAGTCATGATTGGGTGTTTTACTCATGCTGGAGGACATGGCTATTGCTGTTTTCATAGAAGATACCCATAGAAGACAAACATGATTACCTTTTTTCGTTTATAATCAGCAAACTGGGAATGTCACCGACAGGCGTTGAAACTACTGCAATTATCTTTTAATATAAAAATTACGCTTCCAATGGAGTGCCGGACGCAAGCCTAACCATTGTTTACACTCGTGCATTTGCATGCTAACAGTTGTACACCGCCTCTTTTGAATACGCTACTAATTTAAAGTGCAGACCCGCATGCAAAAGTGTTGCCTACGTGATGGACTTCAGAAATTTTGAGGTCCTTTGAATAAAGCAAAAAAGCAACCAGCAATCTCGAATTGTTCGATGGTCCTCAAAGCCGGAACAGACGACGAGTGACCACGAGACAGGACTATACGATCATACACCCCTCACCGGACATCATCCGCCTGTACACGGAGTTCAGGCAAAACACAGGCGCCATGAAGCAACAGACTTCCCTGGAGATAAACAATTCAAAATGCATGACCCGTGTTTCTAGGTAGAACCTAGGAATAGGAAGATCTTTAAATGGCAAGCGGGGCGAAAGGTTCCCTAGATACAAATTACCCGAATGTGTTCTGGGGAAAAAACCACGGAGGTGGGCACGTGCTCCACTAGTACTCAGAGTGTTCACCAGATGGCACAGTGGATGGACCTATTTTCTAGGGCTCCCGTGTGACTGCACAAATTAGTGTTTTTGCATGTTTCTAGCTTGCCTTTATATTTATTAAGGGAGCAGTATAAGCCATTATAGCACTTCTTACATTGTACAGCTCTTTTAGGGGTCAGTCTACAGGCATTTACTTGTTTGTGTGTGTGTTTTTTTCTCCTGCGACCCAGAGCTGGAGGTGCACGTACACCGAACACGAAAGTTTTTGTGGCAGAGCTTGTATTTTTCTTGTTTAGGCCTGGGTATTTATCCAGTCTGACAATTCGTAAGGACAATAGTGTCAAAAACATGGTTGAAAAAACTCTAAGATGTTCAGGATGTGGGGTGTGCATGAAAATTGACACAAGTGCCGACGCGAATGCAGAGGAAACTGCCGCCAATTGTAGGCAATGTAAGGTTGAGGAAAAAATGGGGAATATGATAATTGCCCAGACTAAACTGCTGATGAGAATAGCTGAGCTAAAGACTGGGTTGGCAACTGAGCAAGAAAAACGAGGGCTGTGGAAGAAATGTTTAGGTCAGCCGAGAAGGCAGTAACGAAGGTGAACAAAGAGCGGTAGTTGGAAAAAAACAGTAGGACCCCGGCACCCGCAACGGCAGAAAAACAAAGAAAAAAAAGGTTTAGAAAAAAAAACAAGTTCAACCGGTTCAATGGCTAAAGTCCCAGTTTCAGCAAAGTAGTCATGGGGTGGGAGGGGACAAAGCAGCAAGCGTCACAGGTGAGAGTAACCTCCAGGTGTGAGATACACTGGCTGAAAAGTCATAGCACGTGATAATCGCTGGGGGCTTGAATTTGAATCGATGCGCAGAAGCAATCAAAGAGAGGGTAAGAGGTGACCTCTGGATTTCAGTAGGGACGTTCCCAGGAATAAGCGGGAAGCAGTCATGAAGCGAGCGAGCACAAAACTCCCAACTATATCTGATGCGTGAAACCTCGTGAAAATTTCGGGCGGTTTAAACGATGTCTTAAATGAAGATGAGAGCATTTCTCTTCAGGTACTGATAGTGATGTGCACGATACCGGAGGTACCGTTGTGTGACAGTAACCTTCAAAAAGTGGTCGTCGACACAAACAAAAACTATGGCAGATGAGTTGAGACGAAGGCTTTGAGGTAGTATAAATAAACACAAAGACAGATAGGTGGGTTGTTTTCAACGAGACAGAATTCACTTCGATAGGAGTGTAGGTTACGAGGTGGGTTGGTGACTTGCAGGAAGCACAGTAGCTTTTTTATTTGGGGGGGGGGGGGGCGAGCGTGGGCCTTTCGGGTTCCAGGATAGCTAGTTACGAGGAAAACAACCAGGGGGACTCCTCCCCGACAGGTGGTATAGGCAGATACGATTTCAAAGTGGCACCAATATCTAAGACACGTACAGTACGGGGGAGAAATCTACGTAGGTGCGATGGCTCAGTCAATTCAGACTTAGGTTATATTAACATGCGATGTGGCAAGAATAGGATGAAGTGGAGAGAGATAGAAGAACAGCTAAGGGTGGAGGAGCTGATGGTATATGTGTGTGTAGAAACATGTATTCGGGAAATGGAGCTACCACCTAGCAATCCGGACTACGCATAGGAACATTGTAATTGACAAAGAAGGCAGCAGAAAGGAAGGTGGTAATAGGGCGTTCATTCATAAAAGTACAGACTGGTAAAGGGTCAAGCAGGAGTGCATGGAACATTTATGGCTAAATTGGAAATTGGCAGGGCACAAGATGCTCCTGGGTTTTGTATACTTGTGGACAGGGGTAAAAGCCAGAGAGGAAAACGAATAAATGATGCAGTGCATAGAGAGAGAGAATAAATTGAGGGACAGACAGGGAGGTTAACCAGAAAATGAAGCAGCCGGTTTGCTACCCTACACTAGCGGAAGAGGGAATGGGGAAGAAAGATGAGAAAGAAAGCGAAGAGGGAAATAGACGCGCGAAAAAAGGGGGCTGTGGTGTTATTGTCTATACCATAGGCCACTTCCACGCAAAAAGTTCAGTAAGGCCTTCACTGATTTTCTGTGAGTAGACAAATCATGTCGCCTTTCAAGCACTGATTGTTCAGACAAAGGTCTGTCGTCAAGGCGAGCTAAAGCAGCAGCTAGTGGCCGCCTTTGTATGCTGTAACGAGGGCAGTGACAGAGAACGTGCTCTATAGTTTCATCGCTGCCGCAATGACCACAAGCCGCACTGTCCTCTATGTTGATTCGGAAGGCGAAAGCTTTGGTGAAGGCGAGACCAAGCAAAAGCCGGCAAAGCATCGTTGTCTCGAGTCGAGGGAGTCCAGGTGGAGGCCAGAGTCGACAAGACGTGTCCAGTCTATGCAGTCGCGTGTGCCGTAACACTCGGCGTTCCACGGCGATTTTAGAAAGTGACATTGACGAATCAGGAGAAGGGTATGAGGTAAATATATTAGGAGATATGAATGCGCACATAGAAGAGTTGGATGTACTGACTCAACAGCCAGAATGCTAATATATATGTGTGAAAGGCATGACTTATTCATTTGCAAAAGAACCGAGAAATGCGAAGGGCAGATACATGTGAGGTGAGAAGGCTGCAGTTGACAATAGATTACACAATGATGTCTTAAAGTGTGTATGATCGGATAACGGTGATAAACATAGATGAATATGGGCCACGAAGCATATGTAGTGATCACTAAAGCAGCAAGCTGAGTTTTGGGAGGGAAATGAAAATAGAAAGAGGCATTGTGAGCAACCACATGGTAATATTTATTGAGAAGGCAAGCAGAAATAGCAACTGAAGAGATTGAGATAATAATCACCTAGAATACTGAAACAGAGCGGACGTACACAAATCTAACTCGATTGTTTAGAGTCTGCTAAGGTAGCAGTCAAAGCAACCGGGAAAAGGTGACACAAACCCAAGAGCTGAGGAGACGAGGAAGCCAGGAGAGTCATAGAAAAACGCCAAGAAGCCTTTAGACAACACAAGTGAGCTAAACACAGGAGTGAACCAGAAGGTTGTTTCAAAAGAAGATGGCAAAATTTTTAAGCTGCAGAAGGAATGCGTGTGATCTGATCAGTGAAAAGTTAGAAGAAAAGAAGCCCAATGGATGGCGGAAGTAAACAAAAAAGATAGAAATGCAGCTGCGAAGTTTTTGATGCATCTAAATACTCCGAGTGTTAAGACAAGCATGAAACAGAGGTTTTTAGGTACAGTTGAAATGTTTAGACTAGAAGGGGTTACGGCAATGAAATATATATAAAACAAAGATTACATAAAAATTTTAACACCAAGAGAGCCCTGCAAGCACCACACCTGATGAGGATGGGCCAATTAGCGCCGTTACTCCACTGGGGCAACGATATTGGGAAAGGGCCCAGAAAATGGTTCCTAATAAAACATCAACAGTCCCGGACGGTATCTCAATTGTGGTAATAAATAAACTAGGAAGAAACTCTAAACAAACATTAAGAAGCAGCCAGCAAAGCAATAATGAAAAGAGAAGCCCCCACCGGATGGAAACTAAGCAGTTTGAGCAAAATCTATAAAAGAAAGGGGGACAAAGTTTATATAAACAACTACCGTCCTATAGCAGTGACATTAGTAGTTTGCATGCTGGGGATGCATATAGTAAAGGAAAGACGACAGACATGGGTGGAGAATAAATGGGTGCTGGGCTAACTACAAAATGGGTTCCGTAAACGAAGGAGGTTGGAGGACAATGTGTTTTCATTGACGCAGTGTATGCAGAGCGCAGGCCCCTGTGGCTGGCATTTCTAGATGTCAAAGAAGCTTACAATAGAGTGATTCGAGAAGACTTTCTGGAACACTCGACACAGTAGATGTGGAAGATGGAATAACTAATATATTAAGGAATATCTACAAAAGTTACAAAGTAGCTATAAAATGAGAAAAACAAGTAACTGAACTTATAGAGATGCAACGCGGGCTTTGACATAGATGCCCCTTGTCACCTTAGTTATTTATGCTGTATTTACAGGGTCTAGACGGCAAATTTAAGGTAAGTATACTCAGCTTCAGTCTCTCTTTTGCCAAGCAAGGAAAGTGGATTGAATAGTAATTACCAGCATTGATACATGCAGATGACATAGTTATAGTAGCCGACAGAAAGAAAGATAACCAGGGATTGTTAGACATCTGTGGTAATTAGACAGTTATGCTGAATTTGAAGTTCAGCAGAGAAAAATTGGCAATGATAATTTTAATGATAACAAAAGCAATGAGCACATAATACAGGAACTCACGCTAGAACTAGTGGATAAATACAAAATTTGGGGCGTATGTATAAATAAAAGGGCTGAGTATCTAAGGGAGCGCGAAAGATACGTAATGAGGAAATTCAGCTGTGATAAAAATAGGGCACTGTGCAACTAGAATAGGTATGGCATTGTGAGGGGGATTTGTAAAGGTGTCATGATCCCGGTTTGACGTTTGGCGATGCAGTCTTGTGCATGAGATCAGAGGTTCAAGCAACATTGGATATTAAAGAACTTGACACAGGTAGACGTGCTTTGGGAGCACACGTGAATACCCGAATGAGGGCGTACAGGGTGAATTTTACATGAAAAATGTTGATACTGAATGGAGGAAGTGAACTGGAAAATTGTCAAGCAAGTATATAGACAACAGCAGAATACCAAACCAAAACGAAACATCGGTTATGAAGAAAATGAAGGAAACAGAGAGGGACATGGGAAAGACAGGAATGCTTACGAAATCATCACTGGAGACCTACCGAACTTTCAATCAGGAAATTGCAAAAAAAATATCTACGATAATTCTCGGTGTATTTCTCTGCTGTTGGAGGCCAAAATGGGAGTATTGCGTTCCAAGACGTATTGAGCCAAGTAGAAATGCACAGACACGGCATGTAGTGCGTGTTGAGAGGAGGAGGAAACAGCTGAACATTTCATAATGTTTCGTAAAGGGCTCCCCTCTATAGTTCAAAATAATGGCGCGGAATTTCCAAAACATTGAGGTTTAAGGACTGAGACGCAACATAGACTTTAAGCGGGTGGAAATTACCAGGATGAGGATGAATGATAGGTAGCTGCAACCAAGGGGCGAGTGAAATTCAATCCTCAAACACGCAGTAGTAATACTTCATGGCTAGGTGGCGTGAGCCACTGCCTCATTCAAGTAGCACAGCCAGATCCATCTATCCATCCATCCATCAATTCACCACTAGCTCGTTCACCCAGCAGCAACTCGAAAACGGCGGGCACAATTCCTTGGATGAGGTGCTGAACCACGATCTTGCCTTCATGCGGGTTGCAACCAACACTGTCCAATAATGGCAAGAACTCCGCAAGGAATTTTTTGCCATGTTTCGCCAGCTGAACAAGCCGCACGCGTTCTTCACGTTTTCTGCCGCAGAAGTACACTGGGACAAGCTGCTCAAAAACTATGGAACATCTCCGAGTGGGATTTACGGTTTAATAATGTACCTCCGAAGCTTAGCCCACTCATCATCATTCACCCGTGTATATGCTGTGGTATATTTTATTCAAACATTTGCCAACTGCATCACACGAAGCCGCTGCAGAGGCTTCGTACATTTCTACAAGTTTGCATCCTATTTTCAAATTGTCCACCAATAGTTCAAATAAATTTCTCTGAATAATTTTCTTCGCCATGTTAGGGATGAAGGTCGTCGTGATCTGGAGCAATCCATCCCTCCGGTGTACACAGTAGCGTATCTCTTGATATACAATAGAGGACGCTGTCCTATAGAGATGCAAGCAAACTGCAGTAGGGTGATGATTTACCAGATGTACATATTCTGTGTCGTCATCGCAATTTTTCGTCTAGTTTCTTATATTGTGCTGTCCTATAGAGGTGTGCGCAGTATGGCACTTACGTGAATGGCAACTAGATGGCGTTGGAAGTGCCGCTTCTCTCCGATTGGTTGCTGCAACGGGTTCCACTGGCAGGCCCGGTAATCTCATTCTCCTAGATCGTCGCCGTACGTGTCGGATCATGAGCGCGGCGGTGGGCGGATCCCGAAATGGTGCGTGCAAATGACGCCGCTGCGACACGTGCGCAACGAAAAGCGGATGCCAATACCATGGGTTTTAAGGAAGCCGCTGCGAATCGGGCACAACGAGAAGCGGACCCCAGAGTGCAACAGCGGGAAGCGGTGAGGTTCACAATGTTTTGACGGGTGAGGTTCTCAAGGAATTAATGGTATCAGCGAATAATTGGCAGATGCCACGTACAGTGTCAATTTTTATGGAAGGAACATGAGAGAGCGTGCCCTGCTCGATCCGGTGGCAAGGCATTCAAACGGGAGCGAGAGCAACGACACCCTTTTTTCGCGTAATATCACGGCGAGCTAAGCAAGTAGTTGTTGATATACGGAAAGAGCAGCAAGAGCGCAATCTCTTCCCCATTCAATATCATTACTCAATAGGCTGGTAATCGCCTAGAAGGGGGACGGTACTTCAATTTGGCCGCTCATTCCTTATTAACAATGAATGGTCGTTTTGCTTGCCGCAAGATGACGCAAAAAAAAGGCTGTGGTTGCTCTTCCTACCGCTTGACGCGCTGCCAGCATGTGGACAATGATTGTGACTAGCGGCTGTATAAGGGCCATAAAATTCCTCGCAGTAAGGCGGGTAAAAACATGCAAATAATAAAATCATGACCATGCCGTGAAAGGTGTGTGTGGTGTGAATAGGTGACAAAAGTTGGTGATAATGAAAAACGATGGCGGACATGTGTGGCATTAGCACAAGTACCTCACTCATTCATACCTTTTCGTGCAATGACCGTGAGGCAAGTGCTTTCCTGTCTAGCCACCGCAGCAAAAACCTCCCTGGAGAAGTCGTGCTACGGGATGCCCGGGTACACAATATGAAAATTACGGATTTCTTTTAAAAACGCTAACAATGATTCATGACTAAAAAGCGGTTCCCTACCAACGAACATTGCAGGGTGTAAAGGTATATGTTGTCGGTAGGGTAATGGAAAATACAGTTTTCTTATAGTTTCTAATTGTTCACTTTGGATTAAAACGTGAAGAACTGTATGCTTCACCACATTTTTCACACAATGGTGGATCACCACCGGACTAAAGATGTGTGTGTGTCGTGTATGTGTGTCCTATCCTGAGTCTCGTTAGTATTACCTCTGTATGACGCGATTTTGATACTGGCAGCCGATGACCAAGGTTTGGCTTAATAATGTGTAGTTTGTTTTGTGTGTGTGTATCCCACTTGCTCTGCCAGTAGTCCCTGAAGTTTCGTTTGAGAGACGGCTTAAGATCAAGGGCCGGGATTAATATGGGTGTGAGCCAGTGCTTTTGTGGACGGATGCAGCGAGCTGATCCGCCCTCACATTGCCTTGGATCTCACGGTGCCCTGGCACCCAGCACACTACAACATGTTGTTTTAGTGTGTAGAGTGTGCACAAAATGCAGTAAAGTGAGACAAGGACAGGTGTTTTTTTGTTTTTTAAGAGTGTGCAGAGCCGTTACTACACTGAGGGAGTCTGTATAAATTACTGCTTTTTGTATTTGTAATTGGTAGATGTGTTCTGCCGCCACAAGTATCGCATGAGCTTCCGCTGTGAATATACTTGTGCCTGGATGTAGAGGGCCAGCATCCGAAAAGGATGGGCCGACAGCAGCGTAGGACACAGAGGAGTTAGACTTGGAGGCATCTGTAATGAACTCAGGACGTGTGTATTTGTGTTGAAGTTCCAGGAAGTATGTTAGGATATGGGCAATAGGCGCATGTTTTGTAACTTCTAGAAAGGACACATCGCAGTCTATAGTCTGCCATTGCCACGGTAGTAGATATGCTACAGGAGCCATTAAACTGTGTTCTAGTGAGACTCCAGTTTCCTCGGCTAGACTTTTCAGGCAAACTGAGAAGGGCCGCCTCATTGAAGGCCTGTTTTGAAACAGAAATGAGCTCGACAAATCAATAATAGTAGAGTATGAGGGGTGCTTCTTATCTGCTTTCACCTTAAGGAAATAAACAAAGGACATATAAGTTCTCTGCAGATGAAGCAACCACTCATTTGACTCAACATAAAGGCTTTCTACGGGGCTGGTGCGAAAAGCACCCGTAGAAAGGCGGATGCCCAAATGGTGCACGGGGACCAGCATATTCAGAGCACTTTGAGTTGAAGACTGATAAACAACGGCCCCATAATCTAAGCGGGTGCGAATGAGGCTTCGATACAGATTTATGAGGCATTGCCTATCACTACCTCAAGTAGTACGTGACAGCACTTTTATAACATTCATGGCTTTTAAACATTTTATTTTTAAATTCTTGATGTGCGGTACGAAGGTCAGCTTGTTGTCCAAGATTAAGCCTAAGAATTTATGTTCGGCTTTGACGGACAGACGTTGCCCGTTCAGTCGAATGTCAGGTTCAAAGTGCATGCCTCTCTTTCGAGAGAACAAGACACACGTGCTTTTTTGTGGGTTAGGCTGAAATCCGTTTTCATCTGCCCATTTGGAGACCTTGTTTAAGCCCAGCTGAACCTGCCGCTCACACATTGCCAGATTGCAAGACCTAAAGCCAAGCTGGACGTCATCGACATATGTACAATAAAACATATTGCGAGGAATGGTCAAGTGCAAGCAATTCACTTTTATGAGAAAAAGTGTGCAGCTAAGTACACCATTTTGTGGCACGCCTGTTTCCTGCACAAATGTTTGGGAAAGAATCGTGCCCACTCGGACACGGAATGTCCGGTTTGACAGGTAACTTTCGATTATATGAAACATTCTTCCGCGCACGCCAAGGTGGGACAGGTCTCTTAGAATTACAAAACGCCATGTTGTATGATAAGCCTTTTCGATATCAAGGAACACAGAGAGAAAATATTGTTTATGGACGAAGGCGTCTCTGATCTGTGCCTCGATACGAACAAGGTGGTATGTCGTGAATCTACTCTCTCGAAACCTGCACTGAAATAGGTCGAGCAAATTGTTTGTTTCAAGGTAATGTATAAGTCGGCAGTTTATCATTTTTTCGAAGACTTTGCACAAGCAGCTTGTAAGTGCAATAGGCCTATAACTTGACGCTAAAGAAGGGTCCTTGCCCTCTTTCAAAATGGGAATAATAATAGCCTCTTTCCAGGAGGTAGGGATAGTGCCAGAAAACCAGATAGCATTGTACAAACAAAGTAAGGTTTTTCGTGTTTCGGCTGGTAGGTTTTTTAACATTTCATACACCACACGGTCAGAACCTGGGGCAGAAGTACTGCAGGAGTTTGGAGATGTTCGTAGCTCAGCTAGACTGAAACCTTGGTTATATGCCTCGTATCTAGTGGATTTGTGTTCAAGTTTCTGCTTTTCTATTCTTATTCTGTATTTTTGGAAAGTGTCAGTATAGTGGGACGAGCTGGATACCCGTTCAAAGTGTGCACCGAGGAAGTTTGCCTGATCTTCCAAGCTATCACCTTGAATGTTAACGAGTGGAAGTGTGTGTACTTGTTTTCCTGCTATCCTACCAACCATGTTCCAGACTTTAGCCTCCTGTGTGTATGAATTGATCCCCGATAAAAACTTCTGCCAGCTTTCTCTTCTGGCCTTCCGACGCGTTCTCCTGCCTTGAGACTTTATTTTCTTGAAGGTGTCAAGATTTTCGGCTGTTGGTGAGTTCCGAAGCAGCCTCCATGCCCTGTTCTGTTCCTTCCGCGCATTACGACACTCCGTGTTCCACCATGGGACGTGTCGTTTGCCGGGCATTCCAGATGTTTGCGGTATGCAACTGGCTGCTGCGTCAGTTAGAAAAGCTGTGACGTACTGCACAGCTTCATCTATGTCTAACCTACATATGTCTGTCCAACTCAAACGTGTAGAGTTGTGGAACTGTTCCCTGTCTGCTTTGTTCATCAGCCATTTGGTAACATGTAGAGGACATTCATATGTTGTTTGTGAACTCTACACTACAGGAAAATGGTCACTTCCATATAGATTATTTATGATTTTCCATTTCAGTAGGGGTAGGAGTGAAGGTGATACGATGCTGAGGTCTATAGACGAGTAAGCTTTGTTGGCAATGTTATAGTATGTTGGCTCTTTCCTATTCAACAAACAGGCACCGGAAGAGAAGAGAAATTGTTCAATGAGACGACCTCGTGCATCACAACGAGAATCACCCCACAGTCCACTATGTGCATTTAGGTCTCCAAGAAGCAAATAAGGTTCAGGCAGTTCGTCTATTAAAGACTGGAATTCACGTCTTTCAAGACGTTGGTGGGGAGGTACATACAAAGAGCAGATGGTGACGAGTTTGTTTAAAAGTACCGCTCGAACAGCCACCGCCTCAAGGAATGTCTGGAGTGGTAAATGTGTACACGCTACTCCTTGGTTAATAAAAATGGCTACGCCACCGGATGACGCCACAGCATCATCTCGGTCCTTTCGGTATATGACGTAAGCACGTAAAAAATTTGTATTGGAGGATTTTAGGTGTGTTTCCTGTACACACAGCACTTGAGGTGAGTGTTTGTATAAAAGCTCTTGGACGTCGGCGAGGTTTTTAAGCAGGCCTCTGACGTTCCAATGAATAATTTGTGTTTCCATATTGGAAGTAAAGTAGTGCTGTGTGTACGTTAAGGGAGTGACTTGTTTAAGATGAAAGGTCGAGCTCAAGTAACAGGGTTATTATCAGGCCCCGTTATGAGCTTTTTAGTTCTCTTGGCGCGCTCCAGAGAGCCGCGCCGTTCTTTCGGCACCAGGGGTGCCGCCGTATCCATTGCCTCCTCGGAGGCACTGGATGCCCGCTCATGCGAGCTGGTTTTTCGAAGCTTGAGCCTCGCCTGGCGAGGTGAGGCCTTAAGACCCGAGGACCCTGGAGTCTCTGGTCTCTGTTCAATAGTAGGCGGAGTAGACTCAACTACTGCCGCCTTGGGGGCAGGTGCCACAGCCAATGGCTCGCTCTGCGCAGGCCGAAGGAGTGGCGAGGGCTGGTGCGACACTGCCCCCTGGCGCGCCGCATCAGCATATGTGGGGCCATAAAATGGCGAGACTCTTTTTCTTGCTTCTTTAAATGTAATGTTTTCTTTTATCTTTAAAGTGATGATTTCTTTTTCTTTTTTCCAGAAACAACAGGAACGTGAGGACGCAGCATGATTACCGCCCCAGTTCGCACAGTGTGCAGGTGCTTCGCAGTTGTCGGACGCATGGCCCACGACTCCACACAGAGCACAAGTTTTCCGGCCACGACAGCTTTGCGAGCCGTGGCCATATCTCTGACGTTGGAAGCAACGGCGGGGGTTGGGAATATATGGTCTCACGGATGTCTTTGTGTACCCAGTCTGAATAGTTTCCGGCAAATCGCTCGAAGCAAAAGTCAGTACAAAGTGTTTGGTTGGGATTTCCTTTTGATCTCTTCTGATCTTAATACGCTGTACGTTTGTCACGTTCTGGCTCTTCCATCCTTTCAGAAGTTCAGCTTCAGTCAGGTCAAGCAAATCTACGTCCGATACGACCCCGCGAGATGAGTTCATGGACCTGTGTGGCGTAATACTGATGGGTCTGTCTCCAAACGCTGTGAGGGTGTTCAGTTTATCGAATTGGTCTTTGTCACGTATTTCAAGGAGTAGATCTCCGCTGGCCATTTTGGTAACCTTGTACCCGGCACCGAGAGTTTCGGTTAGGCACCTAGCCACTATGAAGGGGGATACATTTCTGGCTTGTTTGTTAGTTTTTTCGCAGTGTATAACGTGAAAATGAAGAAAGATTTGTCTAGGCCGAATGAAAAAATTGATGTCTTCGGTGCGTACCCGCTTTGAGGAGGCACGATCACTAAGTAAAGGGAATGCTTTGTGCATGCTAAATGTATGTTGTTCAGCAGCGTTGGCGGCCACCCACCACGGAGCCCAACGAGGGGACGCTGCAAGTTTGCGGATGCTGAAAGCTTGCAGACGTCAGCCGTACAACTCTGCTATAACCCAATGCGCCTAGGCGAAGGTAGGCTATTTGCACAGAGTTAACCCTTGCCGTCGAGAAAATTGGAAGTAAGCAGAAGAGAGAAGTAGACAGGAAAGCTAAAAAAGTAAGAAAACGAAGATGTTGGGAGAGAGAGATAGGAAAAGGCGACTGCCGATTTCCCCTGGGTGGGTCAACCCAGGGGTGCCGTCTACGTGAAGCCGGGGCCAAAGGGGCGTGTTGCCTCTGCCGGCGGGCCTTAATGGTCCAATCACCCAGCGTCGGCTCAACCCCCAGGATCCCCTTTTCTTCGGACATGGCAAAGCCACGCACGGCTAGGCGTGGGAGGGAGTCGAAACTCCCCCGTTAGCTCGGGTCCGTGGTGTCGCTACACAGCAAACGCCTACTTGCGCAGGCGCCCCTGCGGGGCTATCTATCTATCTATCTATCTATCTATCTATCTATCTATCTATCTATCTATCTATCTATCTATCTATCTATCTATCTATCTATCTATCTATCTATCTATCTATCTATCTATCTATCTATCTATCTATCTATCTATCTATCTATCTGTCTGTTTGTCTGCCTGCCTGCCTGCCTGTCTGCCTGCGTGCCTGCCTGTCTCTCTGTCTGTCTGTCTGTCTGTCTGTCTGTCTGTCTGTCTGTCTGTCTGTCTGTCTGTCTGTCTGTCTGTCTGTCTGTCTGTCTGTCTAGGCACCTACGACTTTTAGTTCTCCTGGCCGTTTAGATAATGGAATATATACCAAACTTGGTATGGCGTAACATGACTGTAAGACAAGCATAACAGATTAGTGATAACTAAAAATTATGACATTTATGTGATGAATGTCCTAATTTACAAGTCATGGTCTTGCTGCGCTCTGGCGGTGGTTTAGTTCATATGGAATATCGCAAAGCTGGTATGGCATGACATGACTTCATGGTGATCATAAGTGACGGGCCCTCAAGCGTAAATCATGACATGCTTGTCATGTGAAAATATGACTACATGCCATGCACATGATGCGCTCGTGGTCGTTTCGCTAGCTTTACGTACGTACACCAAATTTCGTATGTGTCGTGAATGAATGATGAAGGTATTAGACGGATGCAACATGGTAACCGCGGCATGCGTGTCATGAAACAACATGACTAAATCCCTATTCAAAAAACGTCCACAGTATGAGTGGTGGATTCAACCATCAACCATTTTGTTGGATTATGGTGCGGCAAATGTGCATGGCGCATGTGTATGGTGGATGGTGGAGTGCCGGCAATGCTGGAGCGCGAAGCGTGCAGCGTCAGAACCAGCATGACGAGCTGCCACTAAAGAAATAATAAAAATAGCTTTATGAAAACAATGTAAATATCACCCATAAAAAGTAGAACGGCACGGAGCCGAACCATCGACCTCCGAATTACCAACTGAGCGAACTAAGCACTGCGTCATGCTGACACACGCCAAAATGGTGTTGAGTAGTCCATTCACAAGCTGACGGTTAAACTTGAGTTTTGCTTGTGGCATACTCGAGATGGACTGAATCTGCACCTGCTACTAAAACTTGCACCTTGATAAAGACGAAAAACTTCTGCCTGTAACGATTGCCACTGCGATAATGGCAACAGCGCTATGTTTTCGTTACTATTCACAAACGCAAAAGAAAAAGATACTCAGTGGACTGAGGAGGCGGTACTGTTTATGGGTGGTTACTGCTGAGATTGGTATCCGTTTCTCGCTCCTTCCAAAGGGCGGTATCTTTTCAGGCGTTTTGACGCTTTTATGTTAAGTCGATAGATACACCCACACAATTGATCGTGATGTTTTTCATGCAACGCACAGCGCAGTCCTGACAGCGCACCGCTGTTGGTCTATCGTTAAGAACAAGTGCTTGGCGTAAACGAATGCAGTGCGCCAGAAACGCTATGTTATCATATTGGATCAGTAAGCATATAAACTGACGAGTCTGTGTTCTCGCATAAGAGCCAGAGAAGTGCCGGCGAGTTTGACCGGCGGCGGCCGGTGAGGGGAGGCGTACATTTGGTGGAAGTGCTGCTTGCGCGTCGCATCGATGTTTGTCGCTTCCTGCGCGGACACCATACACAATAAAACAGACTTTATTTAGGTTAAATGATGCCACTGCTCTGCTGTATTGTCATTCTTGCTCGTCGAAATTGTGTATTCTGAAACCCAGAAGCGCCAATAACACTTGTACGGGCTCAGTCGGTAGGACCAACCTTTAATGTAAATCATCGTGGTACAACAGAAGGGCGAAAGTCAAATTCGCTGGGGCTCGTCTCGACGTATGTCAAAGGTAGAAGTTTATGCATTTTAGCGTCGGGCGCAGTTTTTTAACTGAAAAGTACGGCTCAAGTAATTGGGCCTGCAAGAATTGCCACAGTTGCGTTTCTAGCTTGGCGACATCAAGCGACGGCTGTATTCTGGTGTATACATTTGAAAGGGGTGATTGCGAACTGGAACTCATTTATTTCTCAACAACTGCGCAGTGATGTAAGACATTTACTGTCACTGTTCACCGCGACACCTCTCGTCTTCTAAACATCACAATAAAGCACAACATCACGCATATCAGTCTAATGGATACGTGCACTAAATGTAAACATTCACGGCCACATCCTACGCTCCACAAAAACTGAAGCGTTGTTGACACCACAAGAAAAAAAATGTGCTAGAAAGCGTAATGAGTGGCGTTGGTTTCTTTAAACCGTAAACATACTTCTCTGTGCATTACAAAGTAAAACACTACGAAATAAGTGATTTCACATACTACCATCTGCTTTTTCATCATGCCACTATCATCCACCAAGCTTCAATCACACCACCGTCATCTACTTTGCTTACCAAGCCTTTCACCAAACACGTTTTGCCTCGCCACCATCAGTCGGCATTTTCCACCATCACCACCATCTGCCATCGTTTTCTCCACTCTCGCCTTCATGAGCCTTTATGCCCACTACATTTCGCACCATATCCACTAATATTTCCATTATATCCAGTATTTTTTTCGCCATATCCACCAACAATTTCACCATACACGAACCAAGGGTTTTCTATAGGGATGCCACGCTCATGTTGCGATTGCGGTCGTTTCAGTAGCTTCACATACACCAAATTAGGAATACGAGACGTGAATGGATAACAATAGTATAAGACTGGTGAAAAAATAATCATCATGACATGCGTGTCATAACAGATTACGACTACATGCCACGCTCATGATGCGCTCTTGGCCGTTTCGCTAGCTTTACATGCACCCAGATTGATTGATTGATTTGTGGGGTTTAACGTCCCAAAACCACGATATGATATACACACACCCAGTGTGGTATTACGTGGCGTGAATGGATGATGAAGGTATATGACTGGTGCGAACATGATAATCAAGACATGCGTCTCATGTGAGAACAAGGCTACATACGACGCTCAAGATGCGCTCGCAGTGATTTCGCTACCTTCCCATACACGCAATTTGGTGTTAGATACCGTGAGGCTATGACGAAGGTATTTGATGATGATAACAACATGATAACAATGCCATGCGTATCATGTAAAAAAATGACAACATACCACACTAAAGATGAACTAACGGGCGTTTCGCTAGCTGCAATTTAACCAATTTTGGTATTACGTGACGTAAATGGGTGACTAAGGTATATAAATGATGCAAACATGATAATCACAGCATGCGTGTCTTCTAAGAACATGACTAAATTCCATGTTCATGGTGCGTTCGCAGCCGTTTCGCCAGCGTCACATATACATTTTTGACTGAGGCAAAAATGCTGTAGGCCCGTGTGCTCAGATTTGGGCGCATGTTAAAGAACCCCTTGTGGTCAAAATTTCCGGAGTCCTAAACAACGGCGTCACTCATATTCATATGGTGGTTTTGGGACGTTAAACCCTACATATCAATTAAAGTTTTACATATACCAAATTTGGTATTACGTGATATGAATAGAACACGAAGTTATATGGCACGTCCCGCCCCGCCGCGGTGGTCCAGTAGTTAAGGTACTCGGCTGCTGACTCGCTGGTCGCGGGATTGAATCCAAACTGCGGCGACTGCATTTCCGATAGAGGCGGAGATGTTCTAGGCCCGTGTGCTCAGATTTCGGTGCACGTTAAAGAACCGCAGGTGGTCGAAATTTCCGGAGCCCTACACTACGGCGTCTCATAATCTAATGTGGTTTTGCGACGTTAATTATCACATATCAATCAATCAATCAATCAATCAATCAAATGAGACGTCCAAACAAGATAGTCATGACATGGAAGTCATGTATGGCACAATTTACGTCCACTTTGTAACGTTTTGCTCATTTAAAGTGACACATCAACACTCCTCACTCTTTGTTCGAATAATATTGATTTCCACTGTACGTGGGATTTGCTGTTTTCGCATTTAAGAACATCATACTAAGGAGTGGTGCGCACAAAGTTAACATGCAGTGACTGCGACGCCGAGCTACTCGATCAAGCAATGAAGACCTGATCACAAGTACGCCTCGTGTGAGGCGCTAAACATGGATGAAGATACACATGCATAAAATACACTCGTTGAAATAATTTTACGATGAGTTAGATGGCTGGCGCGAATTCCCTCAGCGCGCTGCCTGCGGAACAAGCGCTCTCCTGGCGAAATGGCGTCTGCTAAACAGGAGCAAGGCAATTGGCACCAGGATTGAAATGCGAGTGCGAAGGTGAGAAGATTGAGGAGAAACACATGCGCAGGAGGAGAGTGTCGCTACACTCTCAGTCAGGTGCCGGATAACGAATGGCATATAGGCGGCGCGCTCCTACGCACTGACTAAATTCCTGTCTATAAGGATCCCAGCAATTAAAAATACCCGTGACAGCCGCGCGCCATGGAATTAACGCATACAGCCGGTAAGAGGAGGCACAATAAGAAAAAAGAAAAAATGGCCCCGTATCTGCATGTTAATCTGCAAATGTCGTCGAAAGACGATAGTCTTGCGTGTGTAGAGAGGGAACATGACATTTATTTGATGATCTTCGCAACAACGTCGGTAAATAGTATTGTGGATGCGTTGCGTTAGAGTGCCTCCAGCGTGCAGCGGAGGCGAACGAGCGCATCTGGTCACGTCATGATCGGATGGATCGATATGGCCGTACCCTTTAGATTGGGTGGTGGCTAACGCCACTAAGGCGTAATACTTAGTGAACCAAAAACTAGATTTATTTTTCTCACTAAAATAGTGAGGTTGAGGAGTGGTACTTTGCAGTGAAGGGTTTAATTTTCACTAGTGCCTTGACTTGAGCTACCAATTAGATAACCTCATTGTAGATAATTTTACCTGCTTAAAATATATTTTTTCCTTCTTGTCCATAAACCCCAGAGCTTTGAAAAAACTCTGTGCCCTCATCCTGAACCATAGGGTGAAGCCCTTTATAGAACATTATCAAGTGTTTGGTAGTTTCCTCCTCCGCTCCACATGCACTGCATACCATGTCTACACCTTCGTATTTGGCCTGATATGTCTTGGTTCGCAATTACTCCCGTACTCGCCTCAAACAGTGGAGAACTACCCCGAGTATTGTCATAAATCCTTTCCTTGGCAATTTCCTGCATAACAGTTCGATAGATCTCTAGTGCGGACTTCAAAATCATGTCAATTTTCCACATATCGATCTCAGATTCCTTTGCCTTCTTCTTAACCAATAATGCTCATTGGTTTGGCCCCCTGCTGGTTTCTAAATATTTACCCGTCAATTTTCTGGTTCGCTTCCTCTATTTTGTATCGACAATCTCCATGTACAAGAAGCTGAAAACCTTCCTAGCCCAACGCTCGTCCACCATTTCTCTCAATCGCTTCTCAAATTGTATCTTGCTGCTAGATACCCTGCCCCCAAATGATGTTCATTCCATATCACCTTGTGCTCCCTGATTTTGTGTATTGTCGTAAGCTCCTAAGGCAATCCTGCCTGTTCAACATTGCTTAATTCCTAATCTTGCATGAACTTCTGATCCCATGCAGAAGACCACATTGCCGAAAGTCAGACGTGAGACATTGCCAACCATCACACGTAAGACATGAGCGCTATCTGGCAGTTTTCTTAAAAAAACAAAGCACGTGGCTCTGAGACAAATGTGCACGCTCATCTCAGAGGTGATAAGGTGTAGAACGCAAGGCGACGGGTAGGTGCCACCACCGTCTTAGCAAAGCGCTGTAAACACTCGCCTTTCCGTGCCAGCGTCGCATGGTCAGCGCAGCGTGATAAGCGCTACGGTTCTAAAATTACTTATGTATGCCTTTTGCAGTAAAAGACGGAGTGGCAGAATATATATGTGTTGTTATGGTTCCCCAGACATGCGCAATACTTGCTTTTTAATTGACAATTGCACAAGCATGACTGCTCAATTTCGAGAAACATAGGTGGGCGCTGTGGATGAGGCGGCCGTTGCAAGTACCCGATGCTGTTAAGAGTGGACAGACAGACAGACAGACCAAAATTTGTGCGTCGAAAGTCCCCAAGAGAGCTATCATCTTGAAAAAAGGGGAGAGCTGCCGTCTCTGTTGCGCCAGCCTGGCACCAGGAGTCTACTTCAACTTACGCAGAACCATTCAGCCACCAGCGCGAGCGCGAAAAAAAAAAGGCCCCGTATCTGCATGTTAATCTGCAAATATCGTCGAAAGACGATAGTCTTGTGTGTGGAGAGAGTGAACAAAACATTTATTTGATGTTCTGCGCAAGAAAATTGGTGAATGGTATTCTGTAAGTGCTGCGTTAGAGTGCCTGGAGTGTGCAGCGGAGGCGAACGAGCACATCAAGTCACGTCACACGTGAAACATGAGCGCCATCTGGCAGTTTTCTTGGAAAACGAAGCACGTGGCTCTGAGGCGGGTGTGGGCGCCCGCCTCAGAGGTGATAAGGTGTAGAATGCAAGGCGACGGGTAGGTGCCACCACCGTCTCGTTTAGCAAAGCGCTGGAAATACTCGCCTTTTCGTGCAAGCGTTGCATGGTCAGCGCAGCTTGATAAGTGCTACGGTCCTTAAAATTACTTGTGCTTGTCTTTTCTCGTAAAAAACGCACATGTAGAATACACACGTGCTATTTTGTTGCGCCAGATATGCGCAATAGTTGCTTTTTAATTGAGAATTTCACAAGTATGAACGCTAAATTTCGAGCAACATTGGTGGGCGCTTTGCATGGGGTCGCCCATTTGAAGTACACAATGCTGTTAAAAGTGGACAAACAGACAAAGGTACAGACAGATAGACAAATATACAGACCAAAATTTTTGCGTCAAAAGACGAAGATCTTGAAAAAACGTCTTAAAAAACGAAATCGTTTTAAAAAAATGAAATGACAACCCCCCCCCCCCGCCGCCACCACGCCAGCACGGCGCCCGGCGCCGGCATCACGTTCATCGTCGCCCGCCTGCCATGGCATTTGTGCATCGCCGTTTTGTCCTGCTGTCTTGTGATGGTCGTTTTTCTACAATATGGTCTAGAACGGAAACATTTTCTAGTGCTTTTGGCACACTTTATTCAATATATCGTACATATCTCTCAGCATTTGGGCAAGCACAGGGATGTGCAGTCCCATCGTTACTTGTTTCACTTCAATAAAAGAGTACAAACAACTTTCCGTTCATGTGTTGTCGAGGTAGGACATAGTGTCATGCACTAAATAAAAGATTACTAGTGCACCCGCAACAACTCACTGAAACACTGGCCTATGTATGTTGATTCTAATGTTCTACGAAACAAGTTGAACTGATGATTTAGGAAAGCACGGCAATAAATAAACAAACCGAAGACAGCCAGACAGAGAAAGATCAAAACTGAAAATCGATTGGTCGATGTTTGATTAGTAGTTGCGCAATTTGAGGATGAGCATCAAGTACAGAAGCCAGAAGTCAGGTGCAAAATTCATGAGGAGAGCGTATGTCACCGACATTCGCTCACTCTTTTGAATATCAAGTACAGTTCTCATATTCCAGTACGGGTTTGTAACAGTGAACCACGACCAAGACAACGAGTGTTCTGTTGTGGAGATAATGTACCAGCTACAAAAATTCCCATTTTCTAAAGAACATCTTCATGCAGAAACAATCAAAATTTTGAGGTTCATTCTGCACCAGTTCTTGACCCCGACTGCACGCGGACGTTCGCGAAAGAGATGTGCACAAGCATTATGAGATCGGCCTGTCTGTCGCTAGTTTGTGTACGTCATACTAAACCTTGGCGCGCGTTTCGGCCTTCACTTGAACAGCAGTGTGATGCTGAATAAAGGTAAAAGTAAACACTTCCCATAAGTAATATCAGTTAAAGACTGAAAATGAGTAAAAACCACTCTGTATAGCGAAATAATGTGCATAAATCTAATTGCAGAAATAAGTAATCGTCGAAATGCTAAAAGCGCTGCTGCCCCAGCGTGCACCTTGCGGCAGTTCGCGCGTACTAAATGCGAATGTTAGAGTGGGCACGCTAAAATACTTATGCAACGTTTACGTACGAAAGCGCATTGTGTTTCAAACAACTGAGAATAGGCTGCTGTCACTGAAACGCGCGTACCTCCCGACATAAACCAGCGAAGTTTCTCACAGCACACGCTGTGCGAAATTTGTCATGGCACACGCTGTGCGAAACATACTGAGGTTTCCACAGCCGAACACAGCCTTGTCCGCGAATTTTGGTGAGCGTAACACCCGCAGCTCACGGGGAAGCACTAAAACGACGCACAAACACACGGTAATTGTTCTTGCGGAACGGCGCACCATGAATTGAAGTCGGAGCCGAAAGCACTCACGCGGTTGTCTCAAGTTCATGAAGCCCTACAAACTATTCGCTGGTCTAATGCATGCACATGGCCAAAAAACAATTCAAGGTTCTGCCGACAGGTTGCAAAAAGCCACTTGGTAGATATATACCTCCGCATAAAGACACGCTTTCATGCGGAGGCGCTGTGGTGCTATGGGTAAGACGTCTGCTTCACGTGCATGCGGTCCTGAGTTCAATTTCAGGGCAGTGCAGAGCATGTTAATCTCGCAGATGCAGGTGATTGTGGTACTAATGGTTTTCTAATTATAATACCTGTAGTAATTACTTAAAATAAGTTGAACGCTCGCAAAATAAAAATGCTTTTTTTCCGCCACCGCATCAGGGCCGGGCCGCCTACCGAAATGTCACGCCTAACCGCAGGCCGTATCTTGCCAGGAACATTTTGACCAAAAACCCGGCTAATTTTTGCCCCGGCTATTCTGAAGGCCACTTCAATTCGGGCCGGTTTCTATCGGACACTGCTACGGAGCCGCGTAGAAGCGGCGATAATTTGACATGATTTCCTGCCTGCGGGCGTGTAGTCTAGACAGGCTTTGAGTGAGATTGTACTTTGCAAAGTTCTAGGGGCTTTAGTGTGTGGCGTGATCTAAAGGTCACCGCCTCCACGGAGCGTGGTCTCTCTTACGTGCGCGCTTCTCAGACTCTTTCGGGAGAGGATGAAGGTCATTTCGCACACTTTCGCGGCCACGTTAACGAAAGCAGAGCGCTGCTAACATATGACGCAGTTAGAACTGTCACGTTCTTCGTGCTTGTCTTGTGTATAGTTGTGCGCTCATTTGTAAATTTATGTGTTTGATTTTGGAAATTTCAAATTCATAATCTGAGAATTCTTGCTGCGTGTGCTCCGTACCCCATTCCTAATTCTTCTAGTTCACTTCGACCTCGTGGTTCGGCCCCACGGTTGCTTGCTGTCCTAAGTAGAAGTATTCATTTACAACTTCAACTGCACGGCTACCTATCCAGAAGTTCTGTTTTCTTCCCAAGTTGTTGAACATTACGTTCGTTTTTTTTTTCATTTAAAGCATGGCATCCAATAAATGTTCGTGCTTGAAATTCTGAACTCAACATTAAAAGCCGCAGCGGCTTAAGGGCCATACATTTCTTTAAATGGTAAAATTTTCACCGAATGAAACGAAAACCTCGAAGCCCGAATCTGAACTCTACATACTGCGCGACACGCGCTGTTTGCTCTCCTGTGTATCTACCACGTAGTGGCCATGCAGTTTTGTTGAGTGCTGAATAGAGGTCAACTAAAACCCAGCCCTCGTACAGAGTTCACCAGCTCTACTTATGGCTTCTCTGGAGGAACGCTAAACACTCTTTTCAACATATTAAAGATTACCTTACCAATCCTATCACTGACCCTAAATAAATGCATTCGCTTTTACGAAATATTTATGCACGATGAAATATAAAATATATCTTTAAAGTTCGTGAGACAGTGGGTGTACCAAGCTCTCAACATGACTCAGCTGCAACATTCATGGACAAAGAGGCCGATGACTCGTCGGTGGCCAACTCGCAATTCGGCGAGGGAGGCTTTAACGACAGTGTGCACTACATGGACGGTGCTGCCAGCGATGGTCAGCAATCGCCATCAACCGCTTTCTCAGCTGCTGCGGAGAGTGACCACCTGTCCCCGGAAGAAATAGGGGCAGCAACTGCAGAGACGGAAGCGACAACTCCACCGCATAAGGTACAAGAAAATTTGGAGGAACCTTGCAGAAATTTTGTTAGCACGTTACACGCGTACGGCGCTTTGTAGCGACATATAGCTGCGCTTAGATTGTGCACTCATAAAGCATAGGAGTTCAGCTTTAGCTGACGTCAGCCTTAAATCAGTAGACCTAGATGGACGCCTATCGAGACAAAGCTTCGATAAGATTATTGAACATGGACGCTTTGCCACGATTATGATCCATGCAGGTCTACTTTTCTTACGCTGACATCACCCAAATTGTCCCCTTCCTAATAGGTGTGACTTTGGCGCTTTGCCCTTGTCATTTTAAGAGTGACCTTTTCAAGACGATTATCTCTCAGAAAGAGATGATAACGACCCGAACAGAGAACCAAAGAGGAACTTAATAAACATTGATTGATATGTGGAGTTTAACGTCCCAAAACCACTATAAGATTATGAGAGACGCCGTAGTGGAGGGCTCCGGAAATTTCGACCATCTGGGGTTCTTTAACGTGCACCCAAATCTGAGCACACGGGCCTACAACATTTCCGCCTCCATCGGAAATGCAGCCGCCGCAGCCGGGATTTGAACCCGCGACCTGCGGGTCAGCAGCCGAGTACCTTAGCCACTAGACCACCGCGGCGGGGCAACTTAATAAACATGTATATCGGGCTAATTGGTATCAATCGAAGTTCACTCGTTCCGTTCCTTCTTTCTTCCAGCCTCTGTGTAGCTCAACATTGCGTGTCCTACGAACACAAAAGAGGCGGGGAGGAATAGATGGATGATAATGCGTACTTTTTCTTTACCTATATGTTTTACGCAGCCCACCTACTTCAGCATGACAGGTTCGTCAATCAGCAGCGGCGGGCAGCATGACTACAATCTCCGCTGGCGAGTCCCGCGGCCCCCAAACGCGTTCATGCTGTTTGCACAGGAGAACAGGGGATCGATGACTTGTGGAAAACCTAACGTACGCCCAGTTTCATTTTTACTTGTCAAAGCGTTTTCTTTCTACATTATATGCTTCTACAAAATCTTTCCTTTCTACAATAACAAAAAAAGACACCCACATATTGTTAGCGTTCAGCTTAGCGCTCTCACGAGTTTATTTGGGAGTTGGATATAGAATTTCTATGGAAAGTGAGCCATTACTCGAAATATTCATGTTTCTTCAACTGTTTGCATAATTTTTAAATGCCGAGCATTTTTTTGTCGCATGGTGTCACGCATCGTGCGTTGGCGGTGACGTCCACACCCACACTGCGCATGCTCGCGCCTCGCGTATCATGGTGGCGGTTGTGGTTAGAGGAAGAAAGAGACGCCTAATTCTGCAGCACTTAAAGGAGCACGGCGCAACTTCTATTTAAAAAAAAAGTTGCCATCAGCACTCGGTGTTTTCATTTGGTATTGCTCCTAAGTATTGACCAATCACAATGCTGCTTAGCTTCCGTGATTGGAAGAGAACCAGCGCATTCAGCGTAGCATATCCGTTGCCGCGTGCTTGCGTCTCATGCAAACTGTTTGCAAATACTGTTGGAAATCTTAGTTGCTGCTTGTAGTCGCTTGTGATACTTAGAAGGTGCACAGGACGATTTTCGTTTCTCGAACGGGGCCGAGTGATTCGCACAATCTTCACTGCACCTGCTTGGTCTGCGCCATGTCGGTTTGTGCGGAACTGTCTGCCGGCGGCGAGGCTGCCTACGTCGCTCCTCTAACAGCCAACGAATGCCGCTGAGCGATGAGCCGAAGCAATTGGAGAGCATCCACCGGGGCAAAAGCGATGTGCCGGAGCATTTCCGGAGCATACACGGCTTCATAACCAAGAGATTGGCCCTGTTTTCCTCCGGTTTCCTTCATACGGCGTCCACTGCAGGAAAACAGTGTAAAACAAATGTTTTTGCTCTGGTACAATACGGTTTGAGTTAGGCAATCGGACCAGAGCGGGCGTATCATTGCCCTGATTCCTCCCAGCTGAGTATATTTTCGTTTACAGTGCATGTAGGCACTAGATCGTACATCAGCGTCTCACCACTCGTTAAAGGCAATGCTTGTCCTTCTTTCGATAACTAGGAATAATAAAGACTAAATGTTATTTAGGCAATCCTAAACCACACCTAATTACGCAACAAATACGCAACATCCCCATCACTCTGCGACGCATTTACTTAAGTTCCCTCCGTGGGAAGAGGCGGGCGGCATTATTTAATGTTGTTATACTTCACTTCTTAGCAATGCTAAATGTTCTATAGTTACCAATTACGTGGGTAATAAGTGTACAAAGCTCCAATGTGCGCGGCTGTTAAGTCGAAAACCCCGAGAAGAACGTAAAATAGAAGAAAGTATTTTATGGCTACATCGTGCCGCAAGTACGATGGTGCAAAAGAAGTCCAAAATGTTAGCGGGAAGGCAGCTTAGGCATGCCAGCGTTAAACTGATCGCTGTCGGATCACATGATTACTGGGCAGCTTAGCTGGCCGCTCTGACCAACAACACGAGGTGGCATTGCATACATGACCGCAGTAACTTTTTATTTATTTTGTATTCGCTTTTTAGACGTAACGCCTCGTATATACTTTGGTGCCATACTCGAGGATCGGAACACTACTTTACACGCATAGAGAGATAGATATGTGGGTTTTAACGTCCCAAAACCACCATATGATTATGAGAGATGGCGTAGTGGAGGGCTTCGGAGATTTCGACCACCTGGGGTTCTTACACGTGCAGCCAAATCTGAGCACAAGGGCCTACAACATTTTCGCCTCCATCGGAAATGCTGCCGCCGACGCCGGGATTCGAACCCGCGACCTGCGGGTCAGCAGCCGAGTACCTTAGCCACTAGACCACTGGACGGGGCACCACTTTTAACGCAAAGCAATGCACTTACTTTTCGTACTAACCACATTCTATTCTTGTCATATCGCCGTAATTTCGGCACAAACGCCTAAATCACAGCTTGCAGTACCTCTGGAGGCAACGTTTGTAGAGATCGATGGGTAATCCGAGCATTCGAGCTTGCCACGGAGCCGTTATGCCAGAACAATTGATGTCATATTTCAGTGCTTATGCACTGTACTCGCTTTCATGTTTTTTTTTGGCTTTGTATTAGACAAAGACAGAGCGTAAAGTACGCTAAGGATAAACATTGAATCTGTTTCAATTGATAATTCATACTGCGAGAAAGCTAACCTCATTATTTCATCATCATAGATTCACTAATAGATGATAAAATCAAAGTCAACGTTTTGTCTTTATATGTTTAGTGCTGAAAATATTCCGCGTGACGTCATGAGTGACTAAGTACTATTTTAGCCCCAATGGTTCTACAAATTTTCTCAAACATAGAGTTCTAATTTTATGATCTGCTTAGACAAAAATATATTCATTTTTCTAATTAAGATATAGATACGCTTTTGTAGTCACTGTCATGGTGAGTGGTGCGCAAATCTTCAAGGTGTTAACGTCAAGTCATCGTGTATCAAGCTTGTAGGTGTACAGGAAAAGTGAAACACTCGCATATTAGGTTGAACTTTATTGGAAAGACTCGGGTAAATACTTAACTAATTTCAGGCTCCCGTATATTCACTGCCTGACCATACGTTGGCTGTAGGCCGTGTGCTCAGATTTGGGTACAAGTTAAAAAACACCAGGTGGTCCAAATTTCCTGAGTCCTTCACAACTGCGTCTCTCATAATCATATGGGGGTTTTGGGAAGTTAAACCCCACAAATCAGCCCCACCGTGGTGGTCTAGTGTCTATGGTACTTGGCTGCTGACGCGAAGGTCGCGGAATGGAATCCCGGCTGCGGCTGCTGCCTTTCTGATGGAGACGTAAATGCTGTAGGTCTGTGTGCTTACATTTGGGTGCACGTTAAAGAACCCTTGGTGGTCGAAATTTCCGCAGCCCTCCACTACGGCATCTCTAATAATCTATGGCGGATATATATATATATATATATATATATATATATATATATATATATATATATATATATATATATATATATATATATATATATATATATATATATATATATATATATATATATATATATATATATATATATATATATATATATATATATATATATATTTAGATCTTACAGACAATGTTGCCAAGAAAAGTATAAGAGAAGATATTAAACCAAATTGGAATGTAAAATATGAAGAAAAGTGGGTGAAAAGATAACTTGCCAAGGGCAGGATCCGAACCTGCGACCTTCGAATGACGCGTTCGATGCTCTACCACTGAGCTGCCACGACAGGTATCCCCCCAGCCACATTATAGGGTTTATATGTGAATTAAACGTGGTAGTGTCAGTCAGCGCCACCAGTAGCCTTGGCGGCGAGTGTAACTTGCCGCCATGATAACGTGTCATTCGAAGGTCGCAGGTTCGGATCCTGCCTACGGCAAGTTAGTTTTTCACCCACTTTTGTTCAAATTTTCACAATTTAGTCTCATACCTTCCCCTATACTTTCTGTGGCATTATTGTCTGTTAGATCTCATTAATATTGTGTAAAATCACGAAAAAAAACAAGCCCATAGGTATACACCTCTTTCTTTATTCATTAACGAGGGTTTCGTACTGGCAGACTCACTGTCTTTAGGTTGTATACGAGGGACTATTGGTCTGCTGCCCACTCGTAACAAGTTCACGTGCCACGTGACGCCAAACAGGCTCAAAAAAAGTGTGCCACACTCGCCGCCATGGCTACTGGGGGTGCTGGCTGACACTCCTACGTTTAATTCACATATAAACCGTTAAAAGTGGCTGGGGGGATAGCTGTCGTGGCAGCTCAGGGGTAGAGCATTGAGCACGTCATTCGAATGTCGCAGGTTCGGATCCTGCCCACGGTAAGGTATCTTTTCACCCACTTTTCTTCATATCTTACGTTACAGTTTGGTCTAATATCTTCCCCTATACTTTCCTTGGCATTATTGTTTGTTAGATCTCATAAATATTGTGTAAAAACACGGAAAAAACAAGCCCTTAGGTATACACTTCTTTCCTTATATATATATATATATATATATATATATATATATATATATATATATATATATATATATATATATATATATATATATATATATATATATATATATATATATATATATATATATATATATATATATATATATATATATATATATATATATATATATATATATATATAGCATTCATGCCGTTGCTACTGAACAGCGCAAGGATCAATGGATTGCCTCACTGATAGACTTGCTGACTGATCCATCCACTCCATCCACTCGCGCGTTGCGTCGTCAAGCCCACCATTTCGCCGTTCGCGACGACCTTCTCCACCGACGCAATTACAGCGGTGACGGCCGCCAGTGGCTACTAGTCATACCCCGCAGTCTGCGCTCTGGCATATGCGAATTCTTTCATACTGATCCGCAATGTGCGCACTCCGGTGTATCGAAGACTTACCAGCGCATTCGCCAACGTTACTTTTGGCGCGGCATGTACCGCTATGTGCAGAAATTCGTTCGCTCCTGCATAGAATGTCAGCGCCGCAAAACTTCAACGCACCTGTCGCCGGTAGGTCTGCAACCTCTACCTTGCCCTGCCAGGCCATTTGGGCGCGTTGGCATTGATTTGTATGGGCCACTTCCACTAACGTCGGCCGGTAACCGCTGGGCCATTGTTGCTGTGGACCACCTCACGCGATACGCCGAAACTGCTGCTCTCCCCGCGGCTACAGCGAGCGATGTGGCCTCCTTCCTGCTCCAACGATTCATGCTGCGACACGGTCCACCTCAGGAACTGCTCAGTGATCGAGGCCGCGTCTTCCTGTCTGAAGTCGTCGAAGCCATTCTCAAAGAGTGCAACGTTGTTCACCGCAAAACTGCTGCTTACCACCCGCAGACGAATGGCCTTACTGAACGCTTCAACCGTACGCTCGGCGACATGCTCTCCAAGTACGTCGCCGCCGATCACACAAATTGGGATTCCATTCTACCCTTCGTCACCTACGCATATAACACCGCCCCTCAGAGCACTACTGGCTTTTCACCTTTCTTTTTATTATATGGAAGGCACCCGTCACACACCATCGACACTATACTTCCGTACAAGCCAGATCCGTCAGAGTGGGCGCCTATTTCTGCTACAGCCAAGCTTGCTGAAGAGTGTCGAGAGCTCGCAAGGACCTTTACAGCGCATGATCAAGAGCGGCAAAAAGGCATTCGCGCTGACACCAGCACCACTGCGCCCATGTTCCTCCCTGGAGCGCTCGTCTGGCTCTCGATCTCTACCACTTCAACTGGCCTATCTTCAAAACTATTGCCCAAATACGAAGGCCCCTACCGTGTCGTCGAACGCACTTCCCCTGTAAATTACTTGATCGAACCCATCGAACCATCTTCGGACATGCGCCGTCGAGGGCGCGACATTGTCAACGGGGAGCGCCTCAAAGCCTACCACGACCCGCTCATAGTAACCAGCTGCTAGGTCGCCAGGCGGCTCCCTCTTCGTACCCGGGGTAGTTGTGGTGAAGCCTTCGAACAGTGGGTCGTCCTCTCCAGCGCCTTCTAGTGGGTTGCCCTTTTTAGCAAGAAGAAGAGCAGCTCGTGCAGAGAGTCGGTACCCGCATTGACTGTCACTGTCAAGCATCGTCGACAACCGTCCGCCAATAAACGTCTCAACAATTTATATATATATATATATATATATATAAATATATATATATATATATATATATATATATATATATATATATATATATATATATATATATATATATATATGCTATTGAAAAAATTGCCATGGTGCATACCGGAATACATGGTGGGCGTAATGGAAATAATAGTGGGCATGGTGGAAGTTGTGATAGATATGGTGGGACTTAGTGGAAATTATGGTGGATGTGCCGGGACATACTGGGTGGTAAGGTGTACAGAAGATGGGTAAAGTGGAAGTGATGGTGGAAAGTAGAGGCTAGATAGTGGGAACTCATTGGACATTCTGTCCACCATTGCGATAATTCTGGGAAGCCCTAAGCATATGGTGGGTGGTGCTTATTGTGGTGGGCCACATGGTGTACCAAGCGGCGAAACTCTTCCCACCACTGCGAAAATGCTGGGAATCACTAATCAGTTGATGGGTGCTGCTTGTTATAGTGGGCCACATAGTGTACCAAGCTGAGAAGCTCTGCCCACCATTGCGATAATGCTGGGAAGCAGTAAGCAGATGACGGGTGGGCTCATAATAGCGGGCAATTCATATAGTGTACAAAGCTGTGATCTGTACACTACATGTTCTACCACCATGATTTCCACGAAAGATTAGGCGTACCGACCGAGCCCGTACAATTGTGTTATCTGTGCTTCTGGGTTTCAGAATACATAATTTCGACGATTAAGAATGACAATACCGCGCAGCCATGGCGTCAATTAACCTAAATGAAGCATTTTTCATTGTGTATGGTGTCCGCGCAAGAAGCAACAAACATCGATGCGACGTGATTCAAGCACTCCCAGAAAACGCACGTCTCCCCTCACCGACAGCCGGCGGTCGCACTCGCCGGCACTTCTCTAGCTTTTATGCGAGAACTCAGACGTGGCAATTCGTATGCTTGGGGAACCAATATGATAGCGTAAAGTTTCCGGCAAACTGCCGAGACGTTATGTAGTTACAGCATTGCGCTGGCATGACTGCCATCTATGTTGCGCGAAAAGCATCCCAAAACTCAATAAATTAATTTAGGTGTGCGTATCTATGGAATGAGCCTAATGCGTCATAAAGTGTGAGCAGAAGTCGCCCTTTCGAACGAGCGCAAAATGTATATTAAACTTGGCAGACCACGCCAGTAAACTGTAGCTGCTCCCCAGTCCACTTGGTTTTTTCCTTGCAGTTGTGAATTGTAATAAAATAGCACTGGTGCCATTAACACAGCGACAATCGTTACAGACAGCAGTTGCTTGTGTTTATAAATGTGCAAAATTTAGTAGCAGGTGCAGATCTCGCCTATGTCGAGTACACGACAAACATAACTGTTGAACCGTAATTTTGTATGTCAAGTAACTATTTAACACACAACTTGGCACAGTGTGGTTAGTGTTTCCGAATGGGAATCCGCAGTTTGCACGTTCGGCGCTCCGTGGTACGTTTTTTTTTTACTGGACGGGTGTTTTCTACATCGTTTTTTATACAATTCTTTTTTCATTTTTTGTGGCAGCTCGTCACGGTGATTTTAACGCCATTTCGCGCTCAAGCGTTGCCGGTACTGCAGCACCCACCATATCCCACCATGCGCCATGGTGGACGTTTCCCAGCATTCACCCACTACATTAATCCACTATAATGTTGGGTGGTGGTTTACACCATGCTCACCATTCGTTTTTCTTCCGATAGGGTATATATATATCCCACAAGTCAAACATCATATGTTTACATCCTGACGGGGTTTTCAAGTGTGGTTTTTCTTCTTGTCTCATTATCATATCCATGTTTTGGCTCGTGAAACCCGATAAAAAAGTATTTGGTGTGATTTGCGCAGGAGAACAACCAGTGCGTGAGCACCCGACTGGGTAAAATGTGGCGGTGCCTTAGCGCAGCCGATAAAGAACCTTATCAGCGCAAGGCGGCTGAAGCAGCAGCAATCCACCGATGGAAATATCCTGGTATATTTTAAATGCCAAGCACTTCTTGGTGTACTGCAGGCACTTTTGGCCCCTATCTATCTACGTATCTATCTACGTATCTACCCACGTCTGGGTACTCTCGTGATCAACGTTTTAAATTGGGGTGGACCAAAATTGGTATGAAAGGGTAAGTTGGGTTGCTGGTCGTAACATTAATAATGTCACAATCTCAACACGTACGTTTTGAAACACAATTCCCACCAGACTGGGGCACATACCCGTGGTCGGGTATGTGCCACAGGTATGCGGTTATGCTCCTCAGCTCATTGACGGTTTATGTGTACCAAGGAACGGCGACAGCAAACAAAAGTAATTCAAATGTGAGAGCAATAGGAAAAACTGACATTGACAGCATTGATTAGCCCAAAGCAAAGAATAATTGTCATTGTCCTAGAACATATTTGATCTTCAAATTCTGGGTGGCAATCAAGTATTTAACCATAGAGCAACGGCATGTGTCGATATTGCTCTGGGAAAATACGCTACTCCGGCCCAATATTGGTGAAATGTCAGCTTTGCTTGCAGATCTGGCTATCCAGTTGTATAAACATTTATTGTGTACTGCTTTGATACAGCCGTCTCATAGCGTTAACGATTGTTGCGGTTAGGTACCATGCACTGTAATTTATTTATCTAGCAGTTCCCAGGGCTACCATTCTCGCGAGCACAAGCATCAAATGTCAGCTTACTGCTTCTCGTGTTGCTATCTATCTATCTATCTATCTATCTATCTATCTATCTATCTATCTATCTATCTATCTATCTATCTATCTATCTATCTATCTATCTATCTATCTATCTATCTATCTATCTATCTATCTATCTATCTATCTATCTATCTATCTATCTATCTATCTATCTATCTATCTATCTATCTATCTATCTATTTATCTATCTATCTATCTATCTATCTATCTATCTATCTATCTATCTATCTATCTATCTATCTATCTATCTATCTATCTATCTATCTATCTATCTATCTATCTAGCTGCCTACGACTTTTAGCTTTCCGGGCTTATACCAAAGCAAGTTTGGTATCGATACCAAACTTGCTATGGTATAACATGACTGTATGAAGAACATGTTTGACTTGTCATGCTATGAAAATCATGACATCTATGTCATAAATGTCATGATTTAAATTTCATGGTCCTGCAGCTCTTGCGGCGATTTCTTTCGCATGGCAAGTTGCAAAACTTGTATGATATGGGATGATTGCATGGCGAACACAAGCGCCAGACCCTGACATGAAAATCACGACATGCGTGTCATGTAACAACATGACTACGTTCCACGCTCATGATGCGCTGGCAGCCGTTTCATTAGCGTCACATATCCCAAATTTTGTATCATGGTACTTGAATGGATGACCAAGGTATGTAACTGGTGGAAACATCATAACCAGAAAATGCTTTTCATGTAACAACATGACTACATGCCGCGCTCATGACACGCTCGTGTCCGTTTCCTTAGCTTCACATGTACCAAACTCGGCATTACGTGACGCGAACAGACGACACAGGTAAATGGCGCATTCAAACATGATAATCACGACACGCGTGTCATGTGAGCACATGACTACATGCCACAGTCAGGACGCCAATACGTTTCGACGTGACGCAGTGCGCGTGTTCGCCGGCGTTGCCACACCAGGCGCTGCTGCTGCCCTCTACTCGCAGACACGCGCCGCGCTGCGTTGATGTGCGTATAAACGCGTCCGGCGTCCCTCCATCACGAAAAGAGGGAGACGAAGCGTTGTATGGTAACGCACCGGCGCGAAATGCAGCATGTCGCATTTCGCACCGGTTGCCGTCGGGCTGCGCCGACGGTCGCTAGTCGCACCTGGCGTCAAACTGTAATTGCTCGCGTTTAGCTAACGTAGAGTCGCTGTGCCCAGCGTGCGCACGCGTCAACCCTACATTGGAGTATAGATTAAGCACTTCATGATGTGCTCGCGGCCGTTTTACTAGCTCCACATATACCAAATTTGGTGTTACATGTCATCAATGGATGATGAAATATACGACTGGTGCAAACATGACAATCCTGACACGCGTGTCATGTAAGAACTTGACAACATACCACGCTCATATGGTGCTCATGGTCGTTTTGCTAGCTCCAAACATACTAAATTTATTATCACGTGACCTGAATAGATGATGAAGGTAAACGGCCCAAACATGATGATCATGACACGGGAGTCATGCACGGCATCATTTCTCTTCACCTCGTAACGTTGTGCTGATTTTAAAGTGACAAACCAACAGTGCTCATTGATGCTTCGCAAATCACCGATTCCTACTGTACGTGGGATCTGCCATTTGTTTTATATAAATAATCCATGTGAATGTCTGCTGCAATAAAGTCAATATCATCGTACACAGAACAGCGCCAGCGTCGCACAAGATACCACCGCTAAGGAATATGCCAATAATTGAAACGAGATTCATATAACCAAATCAGTAATGCTGTTGCAGTAGCGAATAACTAATGTAAATCTACCCTAGATAATAGTAAGCAACCTGTAATAGTAAGCAACCTGTCAGGAGTTCGAAACGAAACACCGTAGTTTAATTTGTTTGAAATTGTCATATATCTTAAGAAACGGGCGGGGGGGGAGAAGATGATGATGATGTCGGCACCATGGCTCTTGCCTACTCAGGGGAATGGGCTGAGAATGGGGGATAGAAACTTGTAAGCATTTGAAGTGTTACATAATAGTAACAAACGGAGGATAAAGCAAACGCAAAAACAGAAAGAGTGCGATAATTCCTTTTTTTCATTCCCACAACGTCACAGTAATTTCAAACACGGATAAAAATGATGTTTTGATTTTCTTTATAGTGCTATAATAACAAATACGCAAATTGAAATTTAGATGCGAATTCATGTTGTTTCATGAACATAACTGCAAACGGCATCGAAGGCGTTTCTGTGGCTGTAGTCCAGAACAGAAGCAACAAAGGACAGTGTGCTGTCGATGGTGAAGGGGCAGCCCAAGCTTAGCGAAAGGATTAACCAGGAGACGTTTTCTTAACAATATGTACCGACAACATGACAAAAAATATTGCTCTATTGATTCCATATCTGAACAAAAGCTGCACAGGGGAGATATCACCAGACCAGCTCTGTGTGGATATATATTTAAAGGGGAGTCATGACATTGTAATCTCGTTAGCCTGACTTCCAGTTGTCTAGTTTGACACCAGTCAGTTCTTCATTGACATTTTAAATGTTTAAGTTCAGCCTATGGTGTTACTGCTTCCGTGACATCAGCACTGAGTGAAAAAAAAAATTTTAGCCCTGCTGCGGTGGTCTAGTAGCTAAGGTACTCGGCTGCGGACCCACAGGTCGTGGGATCAAATCCCGGCTGTGGCGGCTGCATTTCCGATGGAGGTGGAAATGTTGTAGGCTCGTGTGCTCAAGTTTGGGTGCACGTTAGAGAACCCTAGGTGGTCGAAATTTCCGGAGCCCTCCACTACGGCGTCTCTCATAATCTTATGATGGTTTTCATACGTTAAACCCCACAAATCAATGAAAATGTTTAACATCTTATCGCTGTTAAACTGGCCACTACTGGAAGGACAGGAAGTATTAGCCGAGTTAATGCAACTCAAACTAAGGAGTCTACTTCATTTACTCGAATCAGCAATGTTCAGGTACCCATAATAATTTTGGAGCTTCAACTGAGGAGGAACTAGTGTAAGGAACGTATTTAAGGCATCTCATTTATACGGAGATGTAAGCGAAGTGCATTCAGTAATTACTAAAACAGTTTGTGTGTTCAAAGATAGCTTACGTTGGGCTGGAACAATTGCCGAGAGTTCAGCTTCAAAAATAGGTGTAAAGTCTCGTAGTCTTGCTGAAAACGACCAGTCAAGTGAGGGAGAGTAATTGTCTATTCCTGCTTTTTCATAATTGAAGCATCAGAGGCTACTAAATTACTTGTTTACACGTATGCAAAATAATCTTGCAAGCAACTCATTTAGGGCCCTGGATGAATAAAATTTAGGCTTATGAGGCAAACTTTTGGTACAATCTAAGGCAAGATTTTGATTTGGCACATTTGCTGCTGGTACATCTCGAAGTTTCACGTTTTTTTTTGTCTAGTTGCTTTTGAACGAAAATGATTTGTGCTGTATGAAACCATGGCTAATAAGAAAAGAAAAATGTTAGATAGATAGATATGTGGAGTTTAACGTCTCAAAACCAAAAGAAAAATTGTGTCTGTATTGTTGATGAATTGATATTCTGATCGTGTAAACAAATACCTATAAAAGTTCTGATGTGTCTAGGATGCGGAATCAACAAGGCAACGTTGGTAGGTGCGCCTCCTGATGCTTAACATTGTTTGAAAAAAAACTTAGGGAGCCTTAGACATTGTCAGACAGCTTCGGTCTCCAAGACGATCAAAGACTTAAGGTAATTAGGAAGGCCACCTGAAAATAATACACACCCAAATTTTAGTTCGGGACGCATGGAAACTTCGTAAATCATCACCAGAGTGTCCCTACGTACTCATTAGTTTCTGCTTGTCAATCTGTGAATAATGCCTTAGGCACGCTGTGCCTGACCTGCGATATTCTCTATGTAAGCAGTCGAATTTAATTCATCAGTGTAAATAATTCCCAAATGTTTAGGCGACATAACTTGCCGAATAGGCTCTCCTTTGAAAAGTTGTAATTGAGATAGGATCTGTTAATGGAAACATCAACATTGCAGTTTTGTTTAAATTTAGTGACATGCACATTGTCTCTAAATTATCTATAGCAAAGTCACATACCTCTGCAGTTTTTTATATAAAAAGTCAATGTCAATATTTGCTGCAAAAAAGGCAATGTCATCAGCATACACGTATACTTGCACGTCCTGGTAGTGGGTGATTGAGCTCATTAAGTTGTTGAATATTATTGGAGACAGCACAGTCCCCACTCTTTACAAAGTGGGAAAATGCGGGTTTAAAAAATGAAGCTTTTTTACGTTAATGATATAGGTGTTAACTTCCAATTTTCATCCTCCGAGAACCGGTTACCAAGTAGAGGCCGTTGCGCAAGTCACGTCATCGCTTGATTTATATAATCTAGTGAAGCCTTGAAATATAGCAATGGGTTCCACTCTCGAGGGCCTTCGAGTGGCTCATTTCCAAAAAGACACCGCTCGCGCTGAGAATCCCTGCCTTGCTGTGACTTTCGCTAATACGCATTATCGCTGACTGCCCGCTAATAACATCTCAACATATTGCTCTGCACCCATTCGATACCTAGCAGCTTCGATCACGTATTATGTGATCTGCCATGCCTAAGTACTTACCGCGGAGAACCGATTGCACACACCCGACAACCAGCCCATTTTCTTTGCCTACGGATACGCCGGTCACGTACCACGCTATTGCCACCGCGTGGAGCCGCCTCCTGTTACGACACCTGTCGCTGGCCAGATGAGCCATTCCTTCCACGACACACCTAATTGATGACACCGCTGACTCACCCAGATCTATATCCTCGTACGTCCACTTCTCCACGACTTCCATTCCCATCGCCCATATGGCGAAGTTCGACCTCCCAAGAGCACGAAAACTAGATGTCGCAGTTCGCGAGGCAAGGGCTTTGACGCTGTTAAACTGTGAAAGACCTCGAAAGGATCCGTCGAAAGTTATTGACGTGTTTTTGTACTGTGTTCAAGCATCGACCCTTATAGACACTGGAGCTAACGTATCTGTTATGGATGCCAAACTGCCGCTTACTCCGGAAAGTCACGACACCAATTCACAGATGCGCCTCCATACCGCTAGATCGCAGAGTATTCATCCTACAGCAGTGTCCATTGCTCGCGTTGGCATTCAGGACATTCTGTAAGTCGTCAAGTTAGCCATCATTACTATATGTTCCCACGACGTCAAGCTCGGATATGAATTTCTTTCCCACCACGACGCCGTCATTTATTGCGCGTTCGACAAAATTGTACTCTCGCAATTCTCACACTTGATGACAGTAGACAGTGCCTTGGCAAAGAGGAAGATCCTTGTCAAATACGATACGACAGTCCCTCTAAGCTCACCAACGGCTGTGTAGGTTTAATGCCCCAGTCTATCCGACACAACGATACTCTTTTCGTCCTCTGACCACGGTTGCAGTAGGAAAGCGTTCCTGGTACCTTTCGCGGCCGTACAAGTCACTCAAAGATACACCGCTCTTTTTTCACCAACGCATTCCCGTGCAGTGTTACGTTGGTTCGAGGGGAATGTCTTGGTGGAGTGATACCTATCGACGACGCGCAAGTCCTGGGCGTACCCGATGACTCGCACTACCCCGGTTCCGGTACCATCAGTACTGTTTCCCCGTCAGACCCATCATCTGCTGATGTATTTGGTCCCTTCATTGCGGACAATCTTACGTTGGTACAGTGATCCCAGTTTTTGGGCCTGTTGCGAAATTCCCTTTTCTTTTGTTATCGAACAACCTTCACGCGGTCATATGTCCGCTTTTACGCATTGCATCTACACTTGGCCCCAGCCACCGTTGCGGAAACATCCATATCACGTGTCACCTGCCGAACGTTGGCTAAATAATGAGCAAACAGACGATATGCTTCGAAGTGACGTAATCCTGCCCTCCTGCAGTCCATGGGCTTTGTTCTCGTTGTGAAGAAGAACAGCTCTGTGTGATTCTGTATGGACTATCGGCGACTGAATAGGATCATTCTCAAGGACGCTTTTCCTTAGCCGCGTGTCGACAGCGCGATCGACAACCTCCACAAAACCGAATTCTTTTCTTCCTTCGATTTACGCTCGGTGTACTGGCAAAAACGGATGGCTGACGAGGTTAGACTTAAAATAGCCTTTGTGACACCCGACGGTTTGTACACGTTCTCCATGCCATCTCGTTCGTATATGAGCCCGCGACCTGCGAGCGCAAAATGAACACCGCTTTGCGTAACTTGAAATGACTCATGTGCTTGTGTTACCTGTATGGCATTGTTCTTTTCGGGCAGGAACTCTCTCTCCATCTCCGACGGCAGTTACATCCCTGGGATACGCTGTGTTCATCGACAGAATTCTTCCCGATCCGGCCATGCTTCGGGTGGGGCTGAATTTCCAGAAACCGCATCTGTCAAAGAGCTGCACAGTTTCACTGGTCTGTGTTTTTCTTGACGATTCATGTGAAACTTTGTCATGATCATATCGCCACTGACGAAGCTCCTTTGAAGTATCAGGCCCCTCAATTTCTCGTCATTCGACTGTGACGACGCGTTCGCGAAGCTCGATTATTTTCGACGTATCCACCCAGACTACGCCACTACGAACCTATACGTCCACAACGGGGGTGCACAAGGATGCCAGCGGTGTAGACCTTGGTGCTGTTCTGGCACAGCGCGACCAGAATTCCCTGATGATGTAGTGGCATAACGCCAGCGTCACGCTCACGAGAGCCGAGGCAAATTACAGCATCACAGAAAAAGAGTGCCTATAGTGATCATCTGGGTTCTTACAAAGTTTCGACCTTATGCGCATAGTCACCCATTTGATGTTTACACCGACCATTTTGTACGCTTCTTGCTGTCGTCATTTAGGATCATTCAGGCCATCTCGGCCACTGAGCTCTTAGCATGCAAGATTATGTAAACCACGCACTGTACCTCAACTGCAGCAGGCATGCAAATGCCGGCACCTTTCGTACTCTCCTTAGCCTGAGGATAATGCCTCTTCCCCAGATTTTGCATTACTGTTTCTGTCGTCGATGTAGACACCATTACTACCAAACAGCGCAAGTAGCACTGAACCGTAACGCTGATAGATATGCTCTCTGATTAATCCGCAACACCATCCACTCTCACCTTGCGTCGCCAAGCTCAACATTTCACTATGCATGACAGTTTTCTGCACCAACGCAATTACGTAGCCGATGGCCGGCAGGGGCTGTTCGTGGTACCTCACTGTCTGCGGTAAAAACAATATGTAAGTACTAAAACTATGATGTGCAATTCATGCACTCTGGAGTATCTAAAGTTTACCCCTGCCTTCGAAAACACTACGTCTGGTGAGGGATGTACCGCAACGTTGTACAAAGGAGAGCTAAATGTAGCAGGCGACTAGATAGGTAAATACAGTCAAAGTTGGCGAAGTTCGCTGAGAAATGCTTCTCATTAAAAAAAAACATCCTGAAACAAAGAGCCCGAAGCTCTATGACACATGTTGCAGCATCTACCGACCACCAGCTGCAATAAAAGCGGAATTAGACAAGCGCGCTCTTTGAAATCACAACTCTGGCAATGCCTGGTCGTGGCACTTGCATGATAGCCTCTACGTTCTCCTTTATGGGATGCAACCCATCTCGATCTCTGCGATGTCTAGGGTACATGACTGAAGGTTGCGTGAACTTGCATTTGATGGACCTAACTTTCACGCCGTGGTCTCGAAATTGTGCTAGCACTTCCTTGAGCCGCTTTCGGCCGTCACTGCTACGTTTCGCCTTTAGCACGTCGTCAAGGTACGCTTGAACGCTGGATAAACCACTAAGTATCGCATCTATCTTCCTTTGAAACATGGCACTGAAGTCATGCCAAACGGCAATCTGTTATAACAGTATAGACCACGATGAGTGTTAATGACACACAACGTGCGTGACTCACCATCCCGCCGCACTTGATTGTACAGGTCCTTGAAGCCCAAAGGGCTAAACTGTGCACCCCCATATAAGTTAGCAAACATTTCCTCGACTACTGAATGCGGGTAATGCTCCACGTCCCAAGCTGGGTTGAGGGTGACCTTAAAGTCTGCGCAGATGCGCACAGTACCGTCTTTTTTCAAGACCACAACAATAAGTGTAGCCCAGTCCTCATGTTGCACCGGCGATAACACTGCCAGAGACACCAACGAATCAATCTCATTTGAGACCTTATCCCGGAGTGCGCTAGGAATAAATCTAGCCTTACAGAACTTTGGAGTCACCATTGGCTTGAGCTTTAGGCTGGTATGAGGACCTTGGATGAGCCCCACGCCTGCTGAGAAGAGTTCCCCACACCCAGCAAGCAGGTTGTTCACCCTGCATGCGGCCTAACTAAGGATGACAGGTGAATCCGGTACCATCAGCTGTTCGATGGGTACGCCCTTCTTGGTGAGCGCCGATATCAGGTCGCGTCCATAGAGGCTCGGTCCTGCACAGTCAAGCACTATTAGCGGACACATGACTGACACATTTAGGTAATGCAACGACACTTCTAGCTCCGCAAGCACGGGGAGTTTTTTCGCGTAGAACGACAACTTCATTCAAGAAGCCTTTAAGCGTGGCCACTGCGCGCCGTGTTGCTCGTACATTTGGCGCGATATGACGCACACTGAAGACGGTGTGTAAATTTCCATGCGTAGTTCAACGTCTCCTCAATGAAACGTGTGCCATATCGCCGGTTCCCATTTGTTTAGTTTTTTTACTTTGCGAGATAATGGTCCAAACGTGGGCCACACTTGCTTTGTCGCTGTCGCCATGGCTATACGTGGTTTGTCAAAGCTTTTGCACTCAGAGCCTGTTTTACGCTCTGCATTTGTGCTGTAAGCACCACATGCTAGCCAAGTTCCCGTGCAGCCCGCAACGAAAACAACGCGCTTTAGCCCATCGGCAGGCGTTAACATTATGCCTCGTGCTTCCGCATTTTCCAGACATCAGTTCTGCGCTCCGGTTGCTGTGAAAAGCGTTGACGGGTTTGCACTTTAAGCACTGTCGATTATTCAATGCTCATCTCTTTAACGTCACTTTCCACTGCTTCAGCTGAAATGACCATACCTTGTGCTTCTTCCAGCGTAAACCTTTCCTTCGTCAGCAGCTGCTTGCGCAGGCAGTTTGAGCGTACGCCACAAATAATGCGATTCCGGAACATTCTGTCGAATTCACTACTAAAATTACAGTTGTCCGCTGTGCGCCGTAAATCGACGAGGAACACTTGAATGGACACCCCTTTCTGTTGGCCGCACATAAAAATATTGTAGCTCTCTGCTGTTTCGGGTCGTTTGTAACCGTAATAACTATTTAGGACTGCAACTGTTCCGGCATACGTGATCGAAATAGGGGTTTTCGACGCGATTCGACCAGTTAGCACTGTCGGCATGCTGAGAGCAGCCACTAGCAGCGTGCTTTGCTTCTCCGACTTGGTAATGTCATTGGGTTTAAAATATGCTTGTACCCTTAAAATGTATGGTTTCCGCTTATCTCTTGTATTGCCGAAGAGGGGTAGCTGAAAACTGGCCATGCTTCTCCTTGGCGCTTCCCGTAGCGGTAGTCCAGTTGCGCCGTTGTGTTGGGCTACGTTCACCGCATGGTCGATATCCGGGACACTCGTCGCCACTGTAGTAACCGACAGCGACATGCAGCCTGAAGCCCTTTGATCTTGGGGCTTTAGGCAGCTGCAGCATAACCGACACACCAGCTGCTGGTGGAACAACGTTTATTGATATCTCCGCTGCAGCATATATACTGCAAGGGTGAAGGGGTTAGGGCACGGGAAACATGACGATATCTCTGATATGAGCGTTGGTAACAGAAGTGTGAGCACCGACGTGTGCCCGTACAGCTGGTTAGGCTGATCGGCAGCAACTAACACAAAGAAAATATAGCAACTAGTCACTTATGCTCGTCACACAGTCATGTTATGTCATACCAATTTTGTATAAATACCATTATCGAAATGGCCAGGAGAGCTAAAAGTAGTAGGCGGCTAGACAGATAGATAGATAGATAGAGAGATAGATAGATAGATAGATAGATAGATAGATAGATAGATAGATAGAAAGATAGATAGAGACGCTGAAAGTTGCCGAAGTTTGGTAAGAAATGCTTTGCATTTAAAAGAAAACATCCTGAAACAAAGAACCCGAAGCTTGGTGACACTTGTTGCACCATCTACCGACCACCATGTGCAGTAAATGTGGAGTCATAGACACGCGCGCTCTTTGAAATCGCTGCTACGCAGCATTTCGACAGCGCATGACAAAATAAGGAGAAAACTAGAACTTTCCGCGGTTTCATCATAGGTCATTAGAGATAATTTTATCATTTTATTATTTTGATTGAGAGACAAGCTGTGAGCTCAACCACAAGTTTTCAACGTTTTTGCAGCCGCCACACACAGCGAAGAGACTAATTTGTATACATACGTTGAAGAGGCTACAGAAGGATTGGCTGGTATAGGAGGAAAAAAAAAAGAGGTAGAATGGTTTTCTGCAGCTTGTATTAAGGGAGCAAATGAGAATCTGAAACGAAGCGAGTAGTCGGATAACATATGACAACCTGCATGTATTGACGCTAACTGTTCCGCCATCGCAACACACACCAATAAACCCCATTTAACCTTATTCGTAACTGAAATCAGTCATTCCATACATCACAATACGTTGTTATTCCTGTTGTTTCTTACATACGTTATTGATATTGTATACATGACATCGCACCCCTATGAAACTGTTTGCAGATGACTGTCATCTGCAAAGAAATTAACTCAATATGAGACGTAACAATCCTGCAGACGACCTTGATTAAGAGAACATTCATACCATTCGTTTCTCAAGTAAACAACAGCAGCAGCAGCAACAACAAAAACAAAACAAAAAACTCGAAGATCACACATAAAACAAAATTGAAGACGTATTATAAATACGGTATCAGAGTGGAAGTAGCGCATGGTTTATTTCACGCTTAAGCCTAAATGTAACGTATATACTATCGTACATACGGTGCGGTGATGGCGTAACGGTTAGAGCAACCGCCTCGCATGCAAGAGGTCCGTGGTTCAAATCCCGGTGCCGCGCAGTTCCCAACCGGATAAAAAAAAATCCGCGTGTTGATGGAACTGCATTAAGAGGCCTGGGGTGCGGCCTCACCGGTAACCACTGCCGGGAACGCACTCCCTCACCAGAGAAGAATTGGCCACCCTGGTGCAGTATCTGGCCACTACCTCCCCCATGCTTACGTCAAATAACTCACGGCCCTCAGTCCCCAGCAGCTGCGAAGCAACTGACCACGGCGGCGGTCAGATCTGCAACGCAGCAGAGGGTGCTAAGAATCTCTCGATCCGGACAGGCCGCCATTGGAACCTGAACTTGGCAACGTTTAACGCTAGAACCTTATCAAGTGAGGGAAGTCTAGCTGTACTATTCGAGGGGCTAGAGGGTGTTAAATGGAATATAATAGGGCTCAGTGAGGTTGGGAGGACAGATGAGGCCTATACGGTGCTACAGAATGGGCACGTCCTTTGCTATCGGGGCTTGGCAGACAGAAGAGAACTGAGAGTGGGGTTCCTAATTCACAGAAACATAGCTGGCAACATAAAGGAATACTATAGCATTAATAAAAGGGTGGTAGGTATCGTAATTAAACTGAATAAGAGATACAAGATGAAGGTAGCATAGGCTTACGCCCCTACATCCATTCTTGATGACGCTTCAGTTGAAAGCTTCTATGAAGACGTGGAATCGGCAATGAGTAAGGTAAAAACACAGTATACAATACTTATGAGAGACTTTAATGCAAAGGTAGGGAAGAATCAGGCTGGAGACCAGGCAGTAGGAGATTATGGCATCGGTACTAGAAACGCCAGAGGAGAGCTACTAGTAGAATTCGCAGAACGCAATAATTTACGGATTTTGAATACCTTCTACCGAAAACGAGAAAACCGCAAGTGGACATGGAGGAGCCGTAATGGCGAAAATAAGAACGAAATAGACTTTATAATAAGTGCACACCCTGGAATCGCGCAGGATGTGGAAGTGGTTGGCAAGGTACGATGCAGTGACCATAGAATGGTACGGTCTCGAATTCGCCTAGACTTGAAGAAAGAACGACAGAAACTGACACGCAAGAAGCCAATCAATGAGCTAGCACTCAGAGGGAAAGTACAGGAATTCAGAGTGTCGCTGCAGAACAGGTACTCGGCTCTTAGTGAGGAAACCAACCTTAGCGTAGATACAATGAATGATAATCTGACGAGTATTAATACGAAGTGTGCAGTGGAAGTTGGAGGCAGGGTAGTTAGACAGGACACTGGCAAGCTTTCCCAGGCAACGAAGAACCTAATTAAGAAGCGCGAAATCATGAAAGTGTCAAGTACAACAGACAAAATAGAACTGGCAGAGCTTTCGAAGTTGATTAATAGACGTAGGGTATGCGATGTGCGAAGGTATAACATGGAGTGAATTGAACACGCTCTGAAAAACGGAGCAAGCGTCAAAGCAGTGAAGAGGAAACTTGGGATAGGCAAAAGTCTGATGTATGCACTAAGGGACAAAGAAGGCAAAATAACTACCAATATGGATAGGATAGTTAAAATAGCGGAAGAGTTTTACAGAGATCTGTACAGTAGCGGAGACAACCACGACCTTAGTACTATAAGAACTAGCAGTAACCCAGATGACACCCCACCAGTAATGATAGAAGAAGTCAGAAAAGCTTTGGAGAGCATGCAAAGAGGCAAAGCTGCTGGTGAGGATCAGGTAACATCAGATCTGCTGAAAGATGGAGGACAGATTGTGTTAGAAAAACTAGCCACCCTGTTTACGAGGTGTCTTCTGACTGGAAGAGTACCAAAGTCTTGGAACAACGCTAACATCATCTTAATACATAAGAAAGGAGATGACAAGGACTTGAATAATTACAGGCCGATCAGCTTGCTCTCTGTAGTATACAAGCTATTTACAAAGGTAATTGCTAACAGACTGAAGAAAACATTAGAATTCAATCAACCAAAGGAACAAGCAGGATTTCGAACAGGCTACTCAACAATTGACCACATTCATACTTTCAACCAGGTAATAGAGAAATCCTCAGAGTATAACCAACCACTATACATAGCCTTCATAGATTACGAGAAGGCGTTTGATTCAGTAGAAATATCAGCCGTCATGCAGACACTGCGGAATCAAGGCGTAGATGAAGTATATATGAACATTCTGGAAGAAATCTACAGGGGATCAACTGCTACCATAGTGCTTCATAAAGAAAGCAAGAGAATACCAATCAAGCAGGGTGTAAGGCAAGGGGACACTATCTCCCCAATGCTATTTACCGCGTGCTTACAGGAGGTTTTCAGAAGCCTAGAATGGGAGCAGTTAGGGATAAGAGTTAATGGAGAATACCTTAGTAACCTGCGCTTCGTCGATGACATTGCATTGCTGAGTAACTCAGGGGACGAATTGGAACTCATGATTACGGAGTTGAACAGGGAGAGCAGAAAGGTGGGCCTTAAAATTAATTTTCAGAAAACGAAAGTAATGTACAACAACCTCGGAAAGGATCAGCGCTTCGAGATAGGTAATAGTGCACTTGAAGTTGTAAAAGACTATGCCTACTAAGGGCAGGTAATAACCGCAGAGCCGAACCACGAGATTGAAGTAACTAGAATTATAAGAATGGCGTGGAGCACATTCGGCAAGCACTCTCAAATTATGACAGGTAGATTGCCACTATCCCTTAAGAGGAATGTATATAACAACTGTATCTTGCCAGTACTTACCTTCAGAGCAGAAACCTGGAGACTTACAAAGAGGGTTCAGCTTAAATTGAGGACGACGCAGCGAGCAATGGAAAGAAAAATGGTAGGTGTAACCTTAAGAGACAAAAAGAGAGCAGAGTGGATTAGGGGACAAACGGGGGTTAAGGATATCATAGTTGAAATAAAGAAGAGGAAATGGACGTGGGCCGGGCATGTAGCGCGTAGACAGGATAACCGCTGGTCATTAAGGGTAACTAACTGGATTACCAGAAAAGGAAGCGGGTTGGGGGGAGACAGAAGGTTAGGTGGGCAGATGAGATTAAGAAGTTTGCGGGTATAAATTGGCAGCAGCAAGCACAGGACCAGGTTAACTGGCGGAACATGGGAGAGGCCTTTGTCCTGCAGTGGACGTAGTCAGGCTAATGATGATGATGATGATGATGATGATGATGATGTACTATCGGCGTCAAATGAAACCAGAACGGCGAAGCGCGTGTTTCAAGCATTAGAAACAGTACACTGTTGGCCGTTCATTCATCACCATTGACAGGCGTGCACATCCGGTTTGGCAGCACCGCGCGATCTCCCTACAGTGCGTTATCTCCATTTCTGCTCTAGTTTTCGTATGGTGGTAATGCTGGCTATCGTGGGCGCGCCAAGTGCTTTCGATCGTATCACTCGCAAATCCTTGCTTTTACTTCAGCATAGCAGTGCAATCGATGACTTGGCACGATAAAACGAAAAGAGAAATAGAATCGGTTTGCGGTTAATTTTCGAATGATCATCGTATCTCATTCGCTAGTGCTGCTTCACCTGCACCCTTCTTTCAGAGACCGACCCGAAAACGCATCACTTTAACTGTAAATGCTGAGCGTTTGTTCGGAAGAGAGAGCGCGAAACGTTTCGCTTCACCGGCACGAAGTGAAACAGCGTGAAATTGCAAGCATTATGAACCAAATTTTGTCTACTATTTATAGAATTAGCCGGTCACTGCATGATGATGGACTCCGTGATGACAAACCGTGCTACAATACTCGCCTTTGGCTGCAATAGCTTAACCTCTGTTCTTTTTTATTTTGTTCCTTTCAAATCCCATACCTGGAACACAAGCAGAAATATTGCACTATAGGGTGATCGCGCAGTGCTGCCACACCGGAAGTGTGGGCCTTTATTTGCCAATTACTGGTCGACGGCGTGCACTATGCATTGATAAGGCTTGTGCCATGCGCTCCGCTGTTCGCGTTACATTTGATGCTGATAGTACGTACAAGCTGTTTCATACTTTGGGGAAATCTCAGAGCGCCTGACATCGTGACGAGACTAGCGCTGCAATCACGCGCAGATAGCAGCTAACGCATGCGCAGACAATTCAATAATTTGGAGTTGAACCGTGTCGTCTGCTACGGCAGAGCGCGTGCCGAATTTTCAGCCAGCTCACGAATATCACTCTTAATCAGGCAAATGGGCGATACTTTGCACTCGTCATTTCCAGGAAAATCTGCACCGCGGGATGAGATACGAAGAAACAAGGAACGCCTAACTCTCGCATGCTTTCTTCTTTCGTGTCCCATCGTGCTGCACAGTTTTCAATGGTATTCCCGCACTGACTTCCCAACTTTCGACTCTTCTCTGCATTTAACGTTGTGCAATGGTAACCTCTGCCTTTATTTTTATAATAGTGCACTATAGAGACAGTATTTCACAGCATACCTTGTTCGTTCTATCGAAACATCGTGGCACTGTGTGCGTTCACGAATGTTTCTTCGTTGCGTGCACGCCGCTGTAAGCCTGGATGAGTAAGGCACAATAATGAGCATGCAGCGCGCGTGGTCTTATTAGACTTTAAATAAAATAAAGCACTCAGTGTTGACTTCTAAGGAGCTGAGCGTGTTTAACACAAAAAACAAAACAAAAGGGTATGAATTCAGGAATGATTTGGAATTGAACAATTTAACTACCTGAACGTTTTTATTCTCGACGATATTTGATCACAACGACCCTCCACGGTGGTGTAGTGACTAAGACCCTATGCTGCTGATCCGCAGATCACAGGATTGAATCCCGGCTGTGGCGGCCGCATTTTCGATGGAGGTGAAAATGCTTGATGCCCATGGGCTTATATTTAGTGCAGGTTAAAGAAAGCCAGGTGGTCAAAATTTTTGGAGCCCTCCACTATACCACGTCTTTTGTAATCATATGGTGGTTTTGGAACTTCAAACCACAACAATTATTATTGATATTTGATCACAACAGAATGGACTCGCTCCAGGTGCCGAAATGCGCTCGTGACACTTGAGAGTTCATGTCCCCAGTGGTAGCGATGATTGCGCTATTCTAGACGGCATTGAATGCGTGGTGTCACCTATGTGTCCCACCGCAAATTGTCCCTTTAGTTGACGATGCGGGCCTGGCATCACAACAATGAGACTGAGCTGAATAAACTGGGCTCGTATGCCGTGCAGTACTGTGTTGTTTCTGTGGTTTAACATGTACCATATACCAGAAAAAGAGCGGCTGAACAATATTGAGCTTTGTTGTAAAAACTACACTAAAATTTAGAGCTGGCTAGTGAGGCTAGCGAGACAAAGCCTAAGAGACACGCTTAGGATTTGCTATCACCTGAAACATTCCAGAATTTGTTCCCATTGATTTCAAAATGCTAAGCCAGCGCAGCAGTAGGACTTTTGCTGTTTAGTGCCTTTTTTATCTAAAGTCAAATTAGGACAACGCATATTGCGTTCTGATTGTCGTGTTTTCCTCGTTCAAGTGTACTGCGGTGCACAAACAGAGAAGAAATATTTATGAACGCACACAGCTCCACGGTGTTTCAAGAGAGCAAACAAAGTATGCTGTCGAATCCTGCTTGTAGCACCCCATTATCACAAATAAAGGCCGAGAGGTTGACGTGGCAGAACGTTTAGTGCACATTATTGGCTTAGTTCCTGCAGTGGTAATGATATCCGCGTGCTGGCCAGCAGTGCTGCAAGCAAAACCAGCCGTAGCACACGACGCGGTTCAAAACTACACTCCTGAATCATCTGCGGAAGCGCGAGTGGCGGATGGCGCCTGGTTGCAGCGCTGGCCGCACTACAATGCCACTCTCTCCGCGATTTACCTTTATTGTGAAACATCCTGTACATATCAAGCTTGAACACGTAGATTTCTTTTTATTCGTTTGAATATCAACTAGGCGTCTAAAAATGGTAAGTATTAAACAATTACTACACTTTTTACATGTTATATTTAATCATCTTTACACCTCTACGATTTGATAGAAATAATAAAAAAACTTCAAAATGAAGTTGCTTGGTTTGTCTCGAGTAAAGAAATCCTTTTCTACGTGCCGTTGAGTTAAAAGCATTGCTGGCGCGGAAACTTTAACAACAACAAAAAAAACAATTGTTCAATTTTTTCATCGTATTTTTTATAACTAAAGTGGAATTGATAGCCTCATCTTCAGTCAGAACCATGCTATGTTTCGACTAGGCACGAACGTGGGTAACTCAACCTATAGCTCCGCAACAGGAAACTACCTGCCATCCCAGAAATAGCTGAAGAAAATACCCAGCCCCTGCACCACTCTGACGCGGGGTTTATTGCCGTAAGTAGTACTTTCACAGCAGGTCTATTCATGCGGAAAGCTGGCGGCAGCGACTGACCCAAGAATCACAGTGCTCGGGGCAACAGCTCGCGCTCGGCTCCACTCGCTAAAGGCGTGACCCACTGCGGCACATAATCTTCTTCCTCTCTACACAATAAAGTACACACATGCAGTTTTAATGCAAACAATTTTTCTAAATCTTTTTTGATGAGAAACTGTAAGAGATTGAAATTCGTTACCAGAGACTACATTTCTGTATCTCACAATTATGCATTTTTGTTTTGATTAAGTTATATTTAACTATATTTCTCCTAGCTTATTTGAGCTGCCTGGTAGCTTGAAAAATGTTCACCTATTGCCTTTTTCACAGTGTTTACCTTGTTTCATGTATTTTTGTTGCTTATCATTGTAAAACAATTAGCACATGCACTAAAACGTTCTCCCCTGTTATAAAAGCTTCGAGGTAACGCAGCTATTTTGTAAATAAATAATTCAATGTAAACAAGAAAACATACCCCATATGTAACGAGAGAAGTTTCCATGCCATACCAAAGGCTAATTTGCAAAATATATTCCTATTATGAGATTATATCAAGCTACAAATTCACCAATGCCATTAAAGTATGAAGTTTGAAAAGCCCAAATCAGTGACCTTTCCCACAATATTAGAAATTTCGTATGAATACGCCTGACAAATTTCTGGACACAATGCATAACCAAAAACAAAGTTAAACGAAGACAAAAACGTATAACCGCATGTAGTCAGTACAGCTGTATATACAGATGACGATGGCGGTGTATTATTGGGGTGATTTAGAGTTAGAAATACTGTATTATCTGAAGCCATAACAAAAAATTTCATTATAATAATTCCGCCTTTTGCAGGCTTCGGCTCATGAGAAAGACACTTCAATCATCCCTGCCGGCTGGTTCACAGCAAATGCATTTTAAAAATACTCAGAGCTACGCACCTCACGCAAAAAAAAAAATTATATCAGAAATGAAGCGATGATTAGAATAACGCAAACTTATTGTTATTATGAAGGTAAAATTTTCAGCAAATTCCCGCTTTGAGGGTGGTCGATCGGCAAAGTTGCGGTATCACCCGACCTGATAAGCCAATGTGGCGTAGCGTTCACGGGTGTGAAAGGCACTCTATGAAATAATTAACAGAAATACAATGAACTGCTCTGTAACACAACGTGGCTATTTGGGCTTCCTAACTATGCGCGAAATTCTCGCGGCGATGTCTCGTCAAAAACATCAAATCAGTTGCTAGATGGTGGGCTTGTCTTTCACAAACGAAATCGTAATCACAATATTCCCTGATTCGTATGCTACGCGTACAACTTCCTGGCAATTGTAGCATTGTGAAACCAAAATAGTCCCATGGGAACGAATACAGTTAACGCTATAACATATATAACATATAAATTTTGCACTTATTTCATGCTTTTTTGTTGCTGTTGAAACAAACACTGGGGTGTGTTTCGCGTGCCTCCTTTCAATGAAGAATGTGTTTGTTTCAATTTGTTAGATGGTATTCTGTCGACTGTTATATCAATGCAAATGAAGTAATGAATTCAAGTCTTAAGCAACTTTGTTCTTAAAGAAAGCATGGTTGAGTGAATGTATAATATAAATGTCAATCATTTTAACATAGCCTTTGGTCGCTTGCCTAACGGCCCTCGTATAATAAGCAAAAAAATTGATAAAACAGAAAAAAACTTAGCTAGTTCAATCTCGAAAATTGACTCACGTACTATCGACATTAAAATGAGATGTAAAACTTTGTTTCCACGAGCTTGATGCATCATATATATAGTGGTAGCTTCAAGATTCTGTTCTAATTGAGATTTTCTGCTCTAACTGAGACTTGACTGAAAAATGCAAGTGTACACTAACTTGCCAATGACTTAGGAATGTTGCAGTTTATCGATGAATTGAAGTGTGCGTGTGATAAAGGGGCATTCCAGCTATTAGATGTAAACGGCTGCTGTTTTCAGTTCACAGCTGCCAACTGAAGGAATGCTCATGCGTTGAGTGTTCATAAGAAGTGTTCGTGACCAAAACGACTTTTTTGTTCTCATTATTATAAGCAAATGTCACCTGAAAAGTATATTCAAATGTCAGCAGTGCTCAGACTGCCTAGTGTTAGAGAATAAAAAAAATATAAGGAAGGACGAGAGTGACAATGCCTCAATGAGTCGGATATGCGTTCCTTGAGTGTTGAATAACAGTCCGACTGTTGAATAACACTGATGACAGTCCGTCCGACGCGGTGGAAGAAATCATCCCCCCATTCATTTACTGAGTGCATCAAAATGACCGTAAAAGTATAGTCAGGAAGGGAGTGGACTACAATCAACCGACAGCCTCGATACTTATGTGTTAAACAAGTATATATTTATCGTAGATGTCCACCCACATAAGTGACGTCATAAACAGTACAAAAGAAGGCCCAAGCGGGGGCTACGATAAACACGGTTGATGTGGCTGGGCAGAGAAAGACGTTTGAGTGGGTGTGTTGGCTTTTTAAATGCCTTCCGTTTATATGTATGCCTTATTTACCATATATTCATACTTAAGAAAAACGAAAAACGCTTGTTGACATTGTCAAGTGTGGCATGTATGAATATGTCAGAATGAGCAAGCGGTGTTTGTGTTCGTACGAATGCTTCCGAAATTACAGCAGTATGCCTCCATATGGTCACGCATGCTGTACCACGCAGGACCAGTTCTGTGCATCGACACAGAAGCTGTAACAGTATTATTTACAACGGAGTGCTGCACACTTGTTATGGAACGGCTATTAGACTCTGTCAGTGAAAAGGTCCTTCGTAAATGACGCTGTGTTTTTACAGAGTATGTGATTGTCTTATAAGGCAACGTGACGCGTAACGTTCAGCGCGAATACGGCTATCATCCCGGGCAGACGGGGGTCTTGAAAGGCCAGTTTTTACATGATGCTGCGAGTGAACAGCGTGAAACGGGCCCGAGATTCAGAAACAGACAGCACAATCGCTGAACGAGCAAGTGTGCTCAATTTTATTGTGACGAAAATTATATCGCTAAAATAAAAACCAAAAAGAAGGCAAAAAATCAGCTGTCACGTGGTCACAGCGATGAAATGCATGTTCGGCACGAGTCAAGGTATTAAAAGTAACTCGACAAAACATTCGACAAATTCCAGCACCATTGGAAACGATGTTAAGAGAAGCTTGCGGAAGGAAGGTGACGATGCTGATATCTTTTTTATTGAGCGAAATGTTACGCGACTGTTGAATAAATCTGCAAATGTACGCACAGACATATCTGGAACAGTCGCATGTTTTATATAATCAATTTGAAGTTGCATAACGACGCCAACAGCAACAAGGGTATTACGAACACCAGAAGTGATCTGTAGCGCTGGTGTTTGTGAGGATGGCAACCCTGGGCAATGCTATGTATAGACCAACTTCAAACGATGACGATTGAGCATACAATTGACGTTAACTCCGCGCGACGCTTGTATCATAGTGTACATCAGTAACGTTCATATAAGTACCTAAAACTGTCATCCCAGTAGACGTTTCTTCAACATTACGCCTGCATAGCGTCTTTTTTCAAAGCAGTTTCGAAACCTGGCGTAGTTTTGTGGGAGAATACTTGATTTTCACACAAAATTTTTCGATCTGATTATTGCTTGGATACCGAAATTGATTCTTTGCACTGGTCGAGTCAACGTGGCCGATGAATAGATGGCAATGTCAATTTTCTCTAAAGTTCTCGAATTTAAATTAACAATGTCTGCTCTAACTGTTCCTGGGTTGATATAAACTGTCAATCACTTGTGGCACATATTTACGTACCCTAACCCATGGAATAGAATAATTTACGAACGGTTTGAGTGCCGCCATATTGGGCTTTTAACCTTTGTGTTGCGCATTTCTAACAACTGGCCGAACAGTGTTAGTGCAGAGGCAAACGCATGAAATGGTTTGGTTTGTGCTTGCGATGTTTCATGGCCCTACACATTAACGTCGTGATATTCAAGAACGAGAAAACATCAGCTTGACAGCCCTAAATTAGTGGCTCTGGAAAAGTGTTTGATGGCATACGCGGAGGAATTTTTGCGTTATTCATGCAATGACCCACAAGAAATATTCATGAAACTCTCTTACCTTCCATACTTATTTTCGTCTAGCCCAAGTTAAGGAGGCGAGCACGAGAGCACCCAAACGTAAGATAATAGATAGATAGATAGATAGATAGATAGATAGATAGATAGATAGATAGATAGATAGATAGATCCGCTCAAAGTGCCTGCAGTTCACTAAGAAATGCTTCGCAGCCACAAGAACGCCAAGGTGCTGCTTGTTGACGGTTTGATGTTGCATGCATATTCTCGAAAACGGTTGTTCAAGGAGTTCCTGGTTTGTTTCGTGTAAGATGTCGTATACGATGTTAACTGTGCATTCAACCTATTGTGTCCCATGTTTTTTGGCACGAGTGCATTTTTAAAGTTTTTCGCGAGCCTTCAGTCATGCTTGAAAAAAGTGAGATAGCGCTTTTGTGAAGTTGTGATGAGTGAACTGGTGTCGAACATGCATTTCATCGCTCTTACCAGGGGACAGTTCAGGTTTTGTTTTTGCTTGTTTTAGTTCTTATTTTCGGCATATATCTTCCATCGCAATAAACTTGCCCATCATTGTTCTTTCAGCGCTTGTGTTGTCTGTTTGTTCGTCCTATCCCGTTTTCGCGCTGTTCACTCGCAGCATCCTGGGCACTTCGCGCGTCGTCCTTCTGTTATACGGCTTCGAAATGCTGTGGATCAAAACAGCAATTTCTCGGTGGCAAACACAAAAAAAATCCCTTGATGCCGTCACTTTTTTCACTTTTCAATTGCTTATGAGGCGTGTCTTGAAAGACAACAAAAATGACGCGGAAAACAGAATGCGAATACTGTCATGAAACGTTTCCGGCTTGCTACTCCCGTGTGCATACACCAGTACTTTTCCTCGGTCCTGGATTTGGCCTGCCGACGTGTCTGCTTACTCTTTTTGTCATTTCCATATCATTTTTTCAGAGAAACTTCCTGTTGTAAGGGGGTGTAAGCGTCTTGCGATCCTTTCGCAGGATGAGCTAACGTCTTGCCGAAAAAGAAAAACAAAAACAAAACTGTAAAGAACTTATAGGGCACATATTTATTTTGGTGTTTGGACGTCATGTGCTTTAAAGTATTTCGGACTTGAGTTCTAAAGCCTGCTTAAATCTCGTCTTCCTTAGTGTCTTCAATCCGTGTCACCTTCCTGAACTACCATCCATGTGTACTAGACTTCCTTGTAACGGGATCTGCTTAACAGCCGTAGCCGATGCCCGACAGCATGTCCGTTGCACGCCGCTTCAGAATGGAAGGCTTCACGCTGACGCGGAACGAAGGAGTTTGACTCATGAAATGTGCTCAATTCATGCTGATCGTAACAAGGTGCGTTGCACAATGGTGATTTCGTATAGTATACCGGCGAATAATAAGGATCAAGAGCTGGCAGTGGGTCGAGCAAGTTAGAAATTGAGAGTTTCCGTTGTTCCCACTGTCGTCCTGATTGTAATTGGTTGCATGGTCTGCAGTTAGGCGTAAAAAGCACCCACGGATATGCGAATCTGCGTAGAAAACGTGCACGCTGAAATTTTTGTTTCCAATGAACATTTTTTTGGCTGTGTTGTTTTGGTTTCCTTTCACTGTCTGTTAAGGCCAGGTTTGCGTGAGTGCGTGTTGGTGAGTGCCGGTTTCATCTCTTGGATGGCTCCTGCTTGCAGCACACAAACAGATGCCTATCTGGTTATAATTTTTTGGGAGTGATCGACCACTTGTTACCCTCTCATGTATTTTCCATAGATGTGCCGCCAGAAAGCTTTACCCATGTTGCGTGCTGAGAACTGTAGTAACACTGCCTGCGGGTTTTTCTTTTAAAGACGGTGGTCTTTCTCGGTGTACTTCGACGCGAAAATTTCGTTCTGTCTGTTTGTCCGCGGAAACGATATCCCAAACGGTACTCAAAACGGCTAACCCCATCCGCAGCGCCCACCAATATTTCTCAAGTTCCAGAGTTCATTCTTGGGTGACCGTCAATTCAAAAGCAATTATTGCGCATATCTGAGGCACCATTACAACACGTCAATATTCTGTGTGTGGGGCCTTATACTAGAAAACGCATACATAAGTAATTCTAAGGACCGTAGCGTTTATCACGCTGTGCTGAGAATGCTATGCACCAAAAAGCAAGTGTTTCCAACGCTTTGCCAAGACGACAGACACTGTGGTGGCACCTGCCCGTCGCTTTGCGTTCTACACCTTATCGCCTCCGAGACAGGTGCACTCGCTTTCCTTCGTTTCCGAAGTTAACTGACAGATAGAGTTTGTGTCTAACGTCCCTCAATGCGCTCGTTTGCCTTCGCTGAACGAATAGAAACTTTTTAACACAGCGCCTTCAGAATAAATTTACTAATTTTCTCACACAGAGCATCAAATAAACGTTTTGTTCACTCTCTCTAGATGTAAGACTATCGTCTTTCCACGACATTTGCAGTAAAACACGTGGGTACAGGGGCAATTTTTTCCTTAAATATTTTATACATTGTAAAGTATCACGATAATTCATTGGCTCTTGGTGGCCTAGGTGGCGATAATATCAAGATAGGAGGACTTATTTTGAATGGGGAGGCAGACAGTGCACCTGGTGTTGCGCAGTGCGGGCCCATGCTGGAGCCTATCTTCGGAGCTGAATTGTGCGTGTGTGTTTTAATAAGTTCGTCTACAGATTGTACTGATGTTGCGAAATTTTCCCTAGAGTTTGCAAAGGTAATAAGCAAATTGCCAGTTGAAGAACAACTAGTCGCGACAGTATAGTTTCGTTTTGCAAAATCGGACTAACGCTAACTACACTGTACACCTTTGTTTACCACAAGCAACATGGTTTATAAGAAATGATGCACACATGCAAATAGTTGTTTGCATGTGTGCGTATATATTTACACATGCAAAATAAAAAAAAACTAGTAAAGGAAGGGGGAGGTGTAGGCTTGAACTTACCAGCCTGCTCCAGTTTTTTACAGCATAGAAAGTGACGAAAACACTCTTTTTGCTATGGTGTATAGTCTTCGTTGATTGATATGTGTGCTTTAACGTACCAAATCTACCACATGATTATGAGAGATGCCATAATGGAGGGCTCCGGAAGTTTCGACCACCTGGGTTTTTTAACGTGCACCGAAATTTGAGCACACTGGCCTACAGCAGTTTTGCCTACATCTAAAAATGCAGCCACCGACGCCGCGATTTGATACTGTGACCGGCGGGTAAACAGTCGAGTACCTTAGCCACTAGACCGCCACGTCGGGAATATTTGGACTTCATACTGCCAATATTCTACAATACATTATGATCTTGTGGAAACAGATGCCTGATATTGATGACATCACGTCCTCATCGTTCAGCCAATGTTTGAAATAGTGGCATTTTCTTGGTCAGCGACAAACATTTTTCATCATAAAGAGAAAAATGCAGGTTGTTCTATATACCCAAGGCCTCCTTTATTACAATGCCAGTGCAAACGCACGCTTATCAACGAAAGCCGTCGGTCCGCCTTAGTTTAGGAAGTGGTAGTGTTGCGACGCTACATTATGAGTAACGCTGCTGGCACAAAACGTGCTTCTGAGCGCTTTCCACCGGAGATGCGATAGGCGAGGTTCTCTTTCCAATATCATACGTCTGTCATACTTGTTTCTTCGTGGTTCTTCTTTGTGGTTCGAAGTAACGCTGCCACTGCATGCATGACAGCGCGGCGCATGCAAAAGCGTTGCAGTGACGCTTTCCTATTGGTTGCCCGCATAGCGCCACGAACGGCGACACGCTGTCTTAAAACACCGTATCTTTTACAGTGACAGCATGATGACCACCATCATTGTGAACATGAGGAATGCAGAAGGCTTGCTCACGGATCTGTACAGAATTGAACAAAAAATTGCTTCATTCGCTTACTGTGTTGAGGCACCACATCTAGGTTTCTCTCCCACATGACCACAAAGCACGCGTGGAGACTATAGGCGATGGGCGAGATCAAGAAAGAGCTAGATGATAGGGTGGTGAACGCTGGATTGGGTGCATTTGGCAGGCATTGTAGAAATAGAAAAGGCATTGCTGTACTTTTCCTTCTCTCCCCGTGCGTATCGCAGGTAGTCCATTCGGAACGTGGTTAAACATCGAATATAACTGATCGCTTTGGCTCTGTAAATCTACGCACACCAGTCCTTCAATGCAAAGTTAATGAGAAACTCCAACACGCTTTGTGTTTTTCTATCAATAGTTTATCGTTTATTTTAACAATTAGTCGTAAAACTAGTCAATTATTTTTGAGTAGAGTAATTTAGTTTTGTCAATAAACACACCCACACTTCCTTGAGACTACATTAAAATGATTATTGGTTGCGACAACATATTGGGAATAGGGAGGGAACGGTAAAAAAATAGGGTTGGTACAAATGTGCTGCAACACCCGTAGGACATTATATCACGGGAGCAAGACAGCAAAATGGACACGTACTCAGTGCGCGGAAAGATTAGAGCATATTCTCGTATTTGCGAGTACTCGCAAATCCTAGAAAAGTATCGTTTCACGTGAATCCTCTGTGGCGTAACATAAAAACTCTCCTTCCAAATAGGCTTTCTGAACTCTTTTAATGCGACATGCTTGTATGATGCAATTGCTTGTATTATTTTGTCGAGGTGGAACCAAGAGTGCAGCGACAGGAACAGAGGCATAGATTACTTTAGGGGAGAGTGGTCCGACTCAGTTTTGTGCATGTTCGTGCGTGTTATTGTTGCAAAATATAAACGTTTCGGAGGAGGGGGTCGCAACTACTAAACCTCTCCCTGTCGGTGCCAATGAAAGGGACGCAGTAAACTCGACAGGCACAGCACTGAGTATGTCGTCCTTAGGCTCTGTCTTTGCGATATTTGTTCAGCTTCATGACTGACCAATAAGATTAGGTATGTGGTATCCAGTGTACTCTTGTTGCCTGATACTTATAATTCGGAGTCACACCTGTTTGCGAAGAAGGTAATGTGACGTGTATGAATATTTCAAATAATCATTACGTTAATGAATACTCATAGTTACGAATCCTTAGTTTTATCCTCTGCGTTTATCACTTCCACAGCGCAGCAGAGACTGTTGTAGATCTGTGCACCGACATGATGGGGCTCACTCAATCACTCACTCCCTCACTCACTCACTCACTCACTCACTCACTCAATCAATCAGTAAATAATAAACCAATTAATCAATCACTCAACCTTTACAAAATAGAATAATGGAAAAAATGTGCGATGCCGACTACTTGGGCAACCATCATGCTTGTCGTACCACATTCAGTCCAGTTGAACGTTAGCTTATCGCAAGTGCGCTTTTCTCACGGTGGTGAATGCCTAGCTTTTTTACCACGAAAGTGTTTTACGCCTGGGTCCACCACGGCTACGCTGAGGTATTGCCGTCATGGATATGACGTCGTAAAATATATACTGATTGCCATGAAAAAAACACGAGAAGCAAAAGTTTCGCCGCGAGGTATCGAAACAGCAACCTAGTGCTCCTCAGCGTGCGACGTTATCCACTCGGCCACGCAACAAACCTACTCTAACCTGATAACAACGAACTTTTTGTATACAGCATGTACTACTGGCAGTTCTCAAAGCTCGGTAGTTTCAGCGTGTTTTCTTCATCAGTCGCGAGATGGCACGACGGGCGCGCTTTATGCACATGCGCTCAAAGTTGTGCCACCCCGCATCTTGCCATATTCGCGAGCATCTCCGCATGGTGTGATCAAAGTTCATATATATAGGTTAGGTGTTTGTTAGCGTGGTGGCTCACTCGTGTGCGCTCTGATCTCAGGATTCCGGCGCTTTGTACCTCTTGTGCTTTCACGGTAAGTTGCTTTGAAGCTACAGTAGTTCATAAGACCACGAACATCACTTCGCTTCCTGTGGTGGCCGCGTTTAGGAAAGAAGAGCGCTGCCCACTGACAAAAAAGTAACAATTCTTACAAATGTTCGCACTTGTCCTTTGTATACATCTACGCTGATTTCATGCGTCTTTCTTTCTGCTCGTCAAGCGTGCTGTAGGTGTCGATTTGTGACAGTTGATTGTACGTGCTCGTCCAGTGTATGCTCATTTCGTGCCTGCTCTCTGCTTCAGATGTGTGCTGACAGTTTCAAGCCGCTTGTCGTTAATTGATTGATTGATATGTGAGATTTAACGTCCCAAAACCACCATATGATTATGAGAGACGCCGTAGTGGAGGACTCCGGAAATTTCGACCACCGGGGGTTCTTTAACGTCCACCCAAATCTGAGCACACGGGCCAACAACATTTCCGCCTCCATCGGAAATGCAGCCGCCGCCGCCGGGATTCAATCCCACAACCTGCGGGTCAGCAGCCGAGTACCTTAGCCACTAGACTACCACGGCGGGACCTGCGTGTCGTTATGTACATGACGTTGCGATTTGTAGCTGTAGCATTCATTTCTTCGCCCTTGCGGCAAAACAATTACCACTTTAGTGTAGTCCAGGCAGCCGTGCTTTACATCTGCTAAGCTGTAGATTTGCGTCATTTCGGGCCATTTTGGACAAGCAAGCATACGTCACTCTTCCGGATATCATCAAGGCGTGGCATTTTTGTCGCATATATAAGAAACTACAGAGTTAGCTTGTTCACTTCAGAGCAGTCCTGGCAGCCGTGCGCCATGCCTGCTAAACTGCCGATTTGCGTCATTTAAGGTAGGTAAATGCACATCTACTCTAACTAGTGATTTCTTATATTTCATAGCTCTGGGACCATTCTGAAAAACGTTTTGTCCACTGTTTTTTGTGTAATCATGTCAAGTGCAACGTATCCTTCGTCCGACATTGCAACATTGCAAAGTCCTTAACGGACAAGCCCCCTGGCACCATCAAGAAAGTCACAGAAGTATTGATAGTAATTACTGCGCAGCTTTTTAAAGCTACGTCTCACCTTACTCTAACAATTAAAACTCAGGACCGATTTATCGATGCAATAAAGGCCGTATTGATAGCTGCCATAAAGTCAATGAGGTGCATAAATGACTCCTTTGAAGATTTTAGAATTGAAATGAAAAGCATATGTTCGGAACATTTGGAGGTACAAACACACAGCATAGTTTCAAATACAATATTTAAGGCTGATAAACGATTGATATGTGGAGTGTATGTCCCAAAACCACCATATAATTATGAGAGACGCCGTAGTGGAGGACACCGAAAATTTTGACCATCTGGGGTTCTTTAGCGTGCACCGAAATCTGTCCACACGAGCCTACAACATTTTTGCCTCCATTGAAAATGCAGCGGCTGCAGCCACGATTCAATCCCACGACCTGAAGAGTCAGCAGCTTAGTAGTTTAGCCCCTAGACCACTGGGGCGGAGCAATTCAAGGCTAACGAAAGAATTGGAAGAAACTATAGAAGCAACTAATTGAGCTAAAACAGTAGAGTCGAAGGGAAAATAGTGAACTGCAGGGAACCCCGCAGGCACCTCATAAGAATCTATCTTTGACTGTCAAAAAATGCGTTGTCCTTGGGTGTAAGGCTTGAAAAGCATGCACTTGATGCTGTTCATTGTGAAAGAACGCGTGAAGTGGCCCTCCAAACCTGGTGGTGAAGTTTTTATCTCTAGATCGACACGAGACAGCCTTGGGGGCCTCCAAAAAACAGAGACTGAACAGGTAGACTCTTCACTTTGAGCGAAAGAAGTCGGTGTTTGTAAATGAACACCTGTGTCTCGAGAACAAGTTTCTGTTTGGGAAGGCATGGCAGTTAAAACGAGAAAAAAAGAAACTTTGTATGGGTGGCTGACGGCAACATTCTGATGCACGTAAAAGTGAGCATTTGCACGTTTCATATTACATGCGTGGACGAACTTGGCGGTGTGGCTTAGGCATAGCACGCGTGTGGCTATACCCAGTGCACATACCCACTTCAAACAAAATGTCTCACCTAAATCAACAAAACAATTGCACAAGTAGAGGCATGTTGATATTTTATAGCAAATATCGCAGCATAAGAACAAACTTTATGCAGCTCCTCGGATATTTTTCCCAGCAGCCACAACACTTGGACGTAATCGCTGTCACTGAAACTTAGCAAAAAAGGAATGAAAACATTGTTATTCGCGATTACACAATGCTACCGCAGCCACGTGTCTCTCGTTCTCGAGAGGGTGGTGTTGCTCTTTTTGTTAAAAATGAGCGTCGTATACAATTCTTTCTTTGCTATCATGTTGTACACGTGCCATTGAGTCACTTTTCGTCAAGGGTGAATTTTCACTTACAGTGGGCATAGTTTATCACTCCCCAAATGCGTACTTTTCCTCCTTTCTTGAAACACTTGGAATAATTCTTAGTCACCTAACAAATAATCTCACCCAATCTACTGTTATTGTTGGTGATATTAACATCGATACCAATAGTTCAGTGAACCACGACTACGTGTACTCACTAAAATTATATATCGCTTTCACAATCTCATCAACAGACCCTATCAAATGACAGCGACGTCTGCTACATTAATTGACCACGCGCTTATGAATCCCGAGGGAAACAACGGGCCCCGTATCTGCAATTGATTTGCAAATGTCGTGGAAAGACAATTGTCTTGCGTGTGCAAAGAGTGGATGAGGCATTTATTTGATGTTCTGCGGAAGAAAATCGGTGAATGGTATTCTGGAGGCACTGTGTTAGCGTGCCTCCAGCGTGCAGCGAAGGCGAACAAGTGCATCAAATCACGTCACACGTGAGACATGAGCGCCAATTGGCAGTTTTTTTAGAAAACAAAGCACATGGCTCGAGACGGGTGTGCGCGCCCATCTTAGAGGTGATAAGGTAAGGTAGGACGCAAGGCGACGGGTAGGTGCATCCACCGTCTCGTCTGAGCAAAGCGTTGGAAACGCTCGCCTTTCCGTGCAAGTGTTGCATGGTCAGCGCAGCGTAATAGGCGCTACGGTCCTTAAGATTACTTCCGTATGCCTTTTCTAGTAAAAGACGCAGATGCAGAATATATACGTGTTGTTATGGTGCGCCATACATGCGCAATAATTACTTTTTAACTGACAATTAGACAAGCATGAACGCTTAACGTGGAGCAACATAGGTGGACGCTACGGATGGGGTCGGCTGTTTCAAGTACTCGATGCCGCTAAGAGTAGACAAACAGACAAGTGTACAGACCGACAGACAGATTAAACTTTTTGCGTCGAAGCTCCCCAAGAAAGACTATTGTCTTTAATATTTATGCGGGACTGTGTAACAAACCTATCACAGATCATTTCTCGTATTTGTCCCTGTTGATCGCCCCAAGAAAAAAAAACGTGACGGGCCAAAGTTTGTAACAAAACTACACCACGACGTTTAATAAATAGTCGTCTTGGATCTCGTTTTGATCAAGTGTACAAGGATACCGCAAATATGGAATTCTCTAACTTCATCTTCTCAAAAACGCAATGAAACTAAGAAGCACTAAATTTTCTGTTCCTTCACGGAAAACACTATCATGTCCTTGGGTGAATAAAGAAACATTAGAGCTCTAAGGAGCAAGGAATACTGGCACGACAAATGGAAGCGTCAGAATCAGCACGACCTTTCTTAGTCTATTTCAAGTAATGCGTGATACATCAGTGGCTTTGACCAGAATGAGTAATAAAAATTATTATGCCTAAGAAATAGAGCAGGCGAATTGTAATTTGAAAAACATGAGCAAATTATCAATGACGATGTCGGCAACCCTTCGCCTTTTAAGGTACTTCCTGATGTCATCGACTCCAATACAGTTAAATCATTTAACACTTATTTCACCCCCCTTGGTTTAACACTGCCTAAAAAATTCAAGGAACCCAGCCTCAATCATGCTTGTCCATATTCCAATCTGAACGCTTTTGTGATGTATGACATCAACATTGTGGAAAGCAGATTTAGTGTATCGGGAATGCCCATTAATATTTCAGCAGGCCTAGATGGAATAACTATAAGGCTTTAAAAAGAAGTTAAACGTCCTCAGACTACTTTCACGCTTTTAACCACTCTGTCAGAGCAGCCATTAACCCTTCTTGTTTAGAAATATCAAACGTTATTTGAATACATAAACATGGTGATCATTCTCAACCGTCCAGCTGTAAACTAATCTTTGTTGTCAGCATAATTAGGTATATCTTCGAAAAAATATTTTTGCCTCTAATTTATATAGGTTCGCCAGGAAGTACACCATGTTCTCTTTTCAGCAACACTAATTAGGCCAAGCTATTCTATGCTCACCACTGTTTTGACCCTTACGCAATTTATAAACACAGCAATTAATGAAAATAAGTTATTAGCAGTTTATTTTCCGGACCTAAGAAAGGCATTTGACGCCGTGGACCAGAGAATGCTGCTTAATTAATTACCACATTACAGTTTCCGTGTAATCATTTTAAAACTTCTTTCAAACTACCTCAATGGTCGCCAACAGGTTGTAATAATCAATATTTTTTGTCTTCCATGAGTCACTTGAATGCTGGTGTTCCCCAGGGTTCGGTACTAGGATCATTGCTGTTCACCTTGTAAACAAATGACCTTCTGCAGATATTACACTCTTCTAACCTACTGATCTACGCTCCCCGCAGGGGCGTCTGCGTAAGCAGGCGTTTGGTGTGCAGCGACACCATGAACCCGAGCTAACGGGAGGGTTTCGACTCCCTCCCACGCCTAGCCGTGCGTGGCTTTGTCATGTCCGGGGAAAAGGGGATCCTGGGGGTTGAGCCGACGCCGGGTGATTGGATCTTTAAGGCCTCCCGGCAAAGGCAACACACCCCTTTGGCCCCGGCTTCACGTAGACGGCGCCCCTGGACTGACCCACCCAGGGGAAATCGGCAGTCGCCTCTTCCTGTCTCGTGCTCTCTCTCCATCTTCGACTTTTCTACTACTTTTGATCTTTCATGTCCTCTCCTCACTTCTATTTACTTCCACAATTCTCGGTGGCAAGGGTTAACTTGGTGTAGATATCCAACCTTGGGTAGATATATTAGGTTATAGCGGCCATGTACGGCTGGCGCTTGCGTCTCTTTTGCGTCTCGCAGCGTCCCCTTGTTGGGCTCCAAAGTTGGTGGCTGGCATGGCCGCCGAATAAGCTACTTAATACATGGGAACTCCTAGCCCTCTCAAAACCGATCGCCCCTCCACGAGGTGGCGCACCGATCCAGTTTTTGAGTTTTTACCGAACAAGAAATCCAACTTCTCGAAATAACACATGATTCACTGTGAAAGTACAGAAAAGAAAGCTAGAAGCGTTTCACCTTTTCTTGTGTCCAAATGCCTTATAGAAACGCTAGGCGCGGGCTACAGCGTCACAAAGACCGCCAGTGGTGACCTGCTACTCGAAATAAAAGACCACGCACAGCACCAGAGACTACATAACCTTACATCTTTGGTGATCAGCCTATCACAATCACACCGCTTCGAACCATGAACACCGTGAAGGGTGTTGTATCACATGAAGAACAGACGGACCTCTGATGGGGAACATTTTACAGGCTGGAAAGACGAAAATGTCATCCAGGTGCAGTGAATCAAAATAAGAAGAGAGAAGAAAGAAACCCCAACAAAACACATCATACTCGCTTTCGCATCTAGCACTCTCCCCACCGAAATAGCAACAGGATATGTTACATTGGCAGTCAGACCATACATACCGAAACCGCGGCGCTGCTTTAAATGTCAGAGGTTCGGGAACGGCTCCCAGAGCTGCCGAAGACAGCTTACCTGCGCGAAATGCGGCACCAAAGGCCATACCACTGATGATGACTGTAAGTTACAAGTCCACTGCGCAAACTGTGAGGGTGACCATCCCGCATATTCCTGGCCATGCGTGGCCTGTAAAAAAGAAAAAGAAATATAACCAGAAAGTTTAAATTTAAAAAACGGTAATTACAGGGCCTTTTAAAGACTCTGTAAGATAAGTCACTTTTCTCTTTAGACACCAGCCACACTCATTTCGTACACACAGTACTTCTTTACTCCCATAAGGAAGACGCAAATTATACAATGGAACGTCAGAGGACTACTTCGAAACCTCGACGATGTCCAAGAACTTCTACACAAGCATTCCCCGAAAGTGCTGTGTGTACAGGAAACACACCTAAAAATTAGCAATACAATTTTTTGCGTCAATATGTTGTCTTCCGAAAGGGCAGAGATGATGCTGTGGCGTCATCTGGTGGTGTGGCCATTATTGTTAATCGAGTAGTAGCATGTACTTATGTACCACTACTAACATTCCTAGAGGCAGTGGCTGTTCGAGCAGTTCTTTTGAATAAGCTAGTCACCATCTGCTCTCTATACATACCGCCGCAACACAGCCTCGAAAAACATGAATTCCAGTTTTTAATAGATGAGTTACCAGAATCTTATCTGGTTCTAAGAGACCTAAATGCGTACAGCGGTTTATGGGGTGACTGTCGATGTGATGCACGAGGTCGTCTCATTGAACAGTTCCTCTTTTCATCAGGTGCTTGTCTGTTGAATAGGAAAGCGGCAACATATTATAACCTTGCAAACAAAACTTACTCCTCCATAGACCTCAGTATTGCATATCCTTCACTTCTACCACTACTACAATGAAAAATGACCAATAATCCCTACGGAAGTGACCATTTTCTTGTCATTTTGAGTACACAAACATCATACGAATGTCCTTCACGAGTTCCCAAATGGCTGAACACAAAGCCGACTGGGAACAGTTTTACAACACTACTCATTTAGGTTGGACAGACGTATGTGGGTTAAGCATAGATGAAGCTGTGGAGTACTTCACAGCTTTCCTTATTGACGCAGCAGCCAAGTGCATCTCGCAAACATCTGGACTGCCTGGCAAACGATGCATCCCATGGTGGAACACTGAGTGTGGTAATGCGCGAAAGGAGCAGAACAAGGCATGGAGGTTGCTTCGGAATTCACCGACAGCCTAAAATCTTGACAGCTTAAGAGGATAAAATCTCAAGGCAGGAAAACACGCAGGCAGACCAGAAGAGAAAGCTGGCAGCAGTTCTTATCAGGGATCAATTCATATACACAAGAGGCTAAAGTCTGGAACATGGTTCGTAGGGAAGCAGGAAGACAAGTACATTCACTTCTACTCGTTAACACACAGGGTGACAGCCTGGAAGATCAGACGAACTTCCTCGGTGCCCAATACGAGCAGCTGTCTAGCTCATCACACTGTACTGAAGCTTTCCAAAGGTATAAAGCAAGGATAGAAAAGCAGAAACTAGAACACAAGTGTACAAAATACGAGGCATACAACCAACCTTTCAACTTAGTTGAGCTACAAACTTCACTAAACTCCTGCAGTAATTCTGCCCCAGGCTACAACCGTGTCATGTATAAAATGTTGAAAAACCAGCCACTCGAAACGCGAAAAACATTACTCTCCCTATACAATGCTATCTGGTTTTTTGGCGTCATCCCTGCTTCCTGGAAAGAGGCTATAATTATTCCCATTTTAAAAGAAGGAAAGAAGCCTTCCTAAGTTTCAAGTTATAGGCCCCTTGCACTTAAAAGCTGCCTTTGTAAACTTTTACACCTCCTTGAAACACACAATCTGCTCGATCGATTCCAGTGGGGATTTCGAGAGGGTAGATCCACCACTGACCATCTGGTGCGTATCGAGGCAATGATCCGAGACGCTTTCGCCTACAAACAATACTTCCTCTGTGTTCCTCAATATCGAGAAAGCTTACGAGACCAGGTCCGACCATTTATTCCAAAACCTATGCGATGTCATAAGTGCCAGAAGATCGGCCATGTGCAGGGAGCGTGCAGGAACTCCGAAGTGTGCCCCCGAAGCTCAGAACCACATACCGAGGACAAATGCAGCGCAACCATACTAAAGTGCCCTAATTGTCAAGGTGCCCACAGTGCATCTTCCAAAGACTGTCCACGCATAAAGAAGGAGTTTACTATTCTTAGACAAATGGTGCGAGACAGCTCTACCCACAAAGAGGCCGCGGAAAAAGTCCGGCGAAGACGACGGCGTCACCGTCGAAGATCTTCGCGAACAACGCAGTCAACTACAAGAAGTAAGCCAACGCATCTGGGAACGGCGCCCACTGCAGGGTACACCGCGGCGAACGCAGACAATGGAAGCCAGAAAAGAAGTAGATCTCTCTCTACTGAAGATTGGCCGCCACTTACGCGCACGCAACTTGTGGAAGAACCACATCAGAAGCCGCATTCATCAGAGCAAGCTGCGACAACAAAGGGGCAGCGGAACTTGGATAAGCAAGTGATTGCTCTTCTACGACCCATAATTAATGCCATTCGCACGGTGTTAAACAACATGCGCACAACGTCAGCCAAAAGTGCACTTCAAGTACTGGACGCTCTGAGTCCAGTACTGGCGGCTCTTGAGTAGATAATGGCCCACCAGCCACTGTCTTTCAGGGAAGAGGTCAAAAAAGCAACAATTTTTCAGTGGAATGCACGGGGACTGAAATCACGCATTGCGGATTTCCGTCGGATCGTTTCCACTAATATGTTTCCCATCATCGTCATCTGCGAGCCAAATTTATCGAGCGCTATTAGACTCTCCGGCTACGAATCCTTTATGTCGGCTTGTTATCCTGGAAACAGCAAGGTCCTGCTGTTTATTAGACGTGACCTGACCTACATTATTCGGCCTGTACCACCTGACAACGATAACCAACATATATGCTTAACAGTGAAGAAAAGAGATCTTACTGTCACTGTTGTCGGTGCATACCTGTCGCCATCAAGTAGATTTGACCACAGAAGACTAGGACACGTCCTATCATCCACTCCTGGCCCATGGGTGATCATCAGAGACTTCAACGCCCACCATACGCTATGGGGGAGCCCGAAGATCAGCGCAAAGGGTAGAAGTCTGATAACGTTTGCTTCAGACAACGAGCTGTGCTTGTTAAATGATGGCAGCCCAACATTTTTACGTGGCCCTGGATACAGCAGTTGCCTTGACTTGGCTTTTGTTTCTCGAGGTCTTGTCAGATGTGCCGGATGGTTTGCGGACATAGAAACACATGGGAGCGACCACATTCCCACATATGTCAAGATCAGAGGATTATCACCTTGCAAGGTACGTGAAACTATCCAAAGAGTGGACTGGACCAAGTTTGAATCTCTCATGAAAGAACGCTGTCAAGAGAACACCTCATTTGACTTAGAAGAGGTGATCAAGTCCACAGTGCAAGACACAGTGTGAACCCTCACATGCTCTTTGAGGGTAACCGAATTTGATGTGGAATTAGAACGACTTCGGGCTCTCCGACGGTGTGCGGAACGAAGGTACCGACGCACGAAAGCAATCGACGATTTACGAATCGCTAGACGTCTTCAGAAGAAGATACAACGCCGCATAGATAAGCTAGAGTCACAACGTTGGGCAGCCTTCTGCGCTTCGTTAGATCCTCGCAAGCCTTTATCACACTTGTGGAGGACAATAAGAGGGCTCCGGACATCTCCCATTCAGCGGTCTCCATTCAAGGCTCTAGCCCTCTCTCAACAGAGATCGGAGGTCGACGTGGCAGAAGAGTTCTGTGCCAACTTATCTGGTCAACTCGCAGATCCCAACATCTCCACGCTCTCACGTGGTGGCACGACATCACACGATCACCACATGGACCAATTTTTCTATTCATGAGCTTAAAGCAGCACTGGCTTTGTGTAGACAAACATCAGCACCCGGGCCTGATGGAATATCATACAGAGCACTGTGTCACCTTGGTGAGTGTGCGAGGAGTGCCCTCCTCAAGATATACAACGACTCGTGGCGAGAGGGCACCCTCCCAGTTAACTGGAAGACCAGCCGTTTGGTTCCATTACTGAAGCCTGGCAAGTCACCATTGGTGCTCACATCATACCGCCCGATTGCACTGGCTAGTTGCTTGGGCAAAGTGATGGAGAGGATGGTACTTGGACGGCTAGAATGGTTCCTGGAGCATCACAACATCTACCCGGACGCTATGACGGGATTTCGCCGTGGCCGGTCATCAATTGATAGCGTCATAGACCTGGTCAGCTACGTGCAACACGAAAAAGGCCGTAAGCGTCTCTGCGCTTCTTTATTTCTTGATGTTAAAGGGGCGTACGATAACGTCACACATGAAGCTGTCCTCACCGCTCTCAAGGAGGTAGGAGTGGGTGGTCGGATGTTTCAGTGGCTACGCAGCTATCTCTCTGAGCGATCCTTTTTCGTGAGAACCGAGGATGGTGACACTTCGCTACATTACAGCCACCGTGGTGTTCCCCAGGGTGGCATACTTAGCCCTGTACTATTCAACCTGACGCTAATAGCTCTCAATGAGCATCTGCCAAGTACTGTCAGATTGTCAGTGTACGCGGACGACATCTGCGTTTGGACGTCTGCAGTAACACGTCTAGAGCTGCGAGCGCGAATTCAGAGAGCTGCCACTCAAGTTGCTATTTACCTCCGTCAACGAGGTCTGGAAATTTCCTCTGAGAAATGTGCACTAGTGGCATTTACGCGCAAACCAATGCATAACTACAGCGTTCTGATAAACAGCGGAAGAATACGTCACCTCCTATCATACAAGTTCCCAGGTGTTAAAAATCACAGAGACCTCTCATGGAGCTCACATGTATCATACATGAAAAGGCGATTGACAGGCATCTGTCATTTGTTCAAGTTCTTCGCTGGAAAGAACTGGGGAATGTCCACAACTGCCATGTTGCGACTATACAGGTTTCTTTTCCTTGGATTCCTTCGGTACAGCCTACCTGTGTTAACCAACGCAAGTAAAACAAGCATACAAATGCTTCAAAGTGTCCAGGCTCAAGCACTCCGGATATGTTTAGGCTTGCCCCAAAGTGCGCCAACAGCGGCAACTATCGCCATCACAAGGGCCAACCTCATCAAGACCCACATTAATGTGGAAGTGCTGAGGACACATATACGACACCTTGCTCGAACCCCTCGACATCACCTAGCCTCTCTACCAGTGGTCCGACCATGCACATCTTACTGAAAAACAGTGGCCGCACATGGTGAGTCGATTCCAACTTCGTTCTCTCCTGCCGCTAGACCTGTGACTCCGCCATGGTGCCTCGCTCAACCAATGATTAATATTAACATACCTGGCGTCGAGAAAAAGGCAAATTTGTCGTCACCGGCTCTTAAACAGCCCACACTACTTCTCTTGTATGAGAAATATCAAGACTCCACACATATCTACACTGACGGATCAGTTCAGCCGGACAGCTCTACAGGAGCAGTAGTGATACCAAGGTTGGCCACGACAATTAAATTCAAGACATCTCACGCAACAACATCAACGGCAGCAGAATTGGCAGCACTTCGTGCCGCGTTGCAATTTGTAGTTGATCAACCTACACGCAAGTGGACTATTTTCTGCGACTCGAAGGCGGCACTGCAGTCTCTACTATCAGCCTTACGCCGTGGACCACACGAGCAGCTGGTACTAGAGATAGCAGAGGTTATACACCACCTGACTGAGAAAGGGCACGAAATTACATTTCAGTGGTTGCCCAGTCACTGCGGAATCATCGGCAATGAACGGGCCGATCAAGCTGCCCACTCAGCTCACACAGAAGATCATAAACTGCGACTACCACTTTCTAGGACGGATGCTGCACGAGAGCTCCGCAGACTTGCTCGCCAGCAAACCACATCGCAATGGAATCAGCCGCACTTCAAGCATGCCCGACTGTACTCGCTTGACCCTACGCTAAGTCTTCAAGTCCCGTCGAGGCTTCGCCGAGCATACCAGACCCTGTTATGTAGGCTGTGGTTGGGCGTTGCATTTACCAACGCCTACGCTTTCCGCATTGAGATGGCCGACACCGCAGCCTGTGGCCACTGTGGCAAGGAGGAAACCATTCAACATGTTCTTTGTGAGTGCCTAGCGTATAGTAGGCGGCGACTATGCCTTCGCAGGGAACTCAACAAATTAGATGATCAGCCTCTGTCGGAGCAGGAAATTCTGCAGTATCGTCAGAATGCGACTTCACAGAAGAGGGCCCTGAAAGCGCTGCTGCACTTTTTACGATTGACTGGCCTTGCTGAACGGTTGTAGCTGGGACGCCCTTCCTGTGTGTGTTTTCGTTTTTTTATGAGTGCGCGTGCGTTTTTTTCCTCTATCTAACCCCTCTTTCTTGCCCCTACTTCCTCACCCCCAACGCTGGGTAGCAAACAAGATGCCAATATCTGGTTAACCTCCCGGCGTTTGCTTTCTCACTCACTCTCTCTCTTGCGATATATCTTTTGCTGGGGCCCACATGTGGCCCACTTGAAGAAGAGGCTGACAGCAATTGCTAACTTATTCGAGTATCTTGAAGGAAAAACCTGGGGGACTTCAGTACAAGCAATGATGAAATTGTACAAGACGCTTTTTCTTGGCTATTTGCGCTACAGTTTGCCTGTGTTGACCAATACCTGTAGAACCAGCATTCGGACTCTCGAAAGCATCCAGGCTATGACTCTACGAGTTTGTCTGGGGCTATCGCGATGTTCATCAACAGCTGAGACAATCGAGATCGCTAATGACTACCCGCTCAAGACGCATATCATAATGGAAGTGCTCAGAGTGCACGTGAGGCATCTTACTCGCGCCCCTGCCCATCATCTAGCTTCACTGCCAGAAGACCGACCTGATGTCTTATTTTGCCAGACATTCTTGTCATATCGCACACGCATTCCTACTGAATATACAACTCCATCCAGAATTTCAACTCCCGCATGGAGTATGGCTTATGCACATGTTGAACTCACGGTTCCAGGCATAGGGTCAAAAGCCCAGCTCTCGTCTCCAGCGCTAAAGCAGCTTTCTCTTCTCTTGCTATATGAGAAGTACAGTGAGCATGCTCATCTATATACTGACGCTTCAACTAAAGTGGATGGGTCTGCAGGGTCGGTGATCTTTCCTGCAACAGCGACAACGGTGACGTTTCGGTTATCCCACCAGAGATCATCGACAGCTACGGAACTTGCTACTCTACGTAGCGCAGTTAAAGTAATTAAACACCAAGAAGCCAAGTAATGGAGCGTGTTCACGGACTCTAAAGCAGCACTACAGTGTTTGATATTCGCCTTACGCTGGGGACCTCATGAACAACTAGTGCTGGAAATTAGAAAGCTGCTTCACCACTTCTTCGACGAAGGACACAGAATCACGTTTCAGTGGCTTCCAAGTCACTGCGGCATATTGGGCAACGAATTTGCCGATGCAGCTGTTCGATAGGCACACGAAGATGGTGAAGAAGAATCTATGCAATTTTCAAGGACTGATGCTGCAATGACAATCAGAAAAATTGCTAATGCAGAATTAAAATTCATGTGGAATGCCGAGTGCTTACGCCACACACGACTACACAGACTGCACACGTCTCGTCGACTCCAGCCTCCGTCTGGACTCTCTCGACTCGAGACAACGGTGCTTTGCTGACTATGGCTTGGTGTCACCTTCACCAAAGCTTTCGCCTTCCGAATCGGCATGGAAGACAGTGCTGCTTGTGGTCATTGTGGCAGCGATGAAACTATAGAGCACGTTCTTTGTCACTGTCCTCGTTACAGCGTGCAAAGACGGCAACTAGCTGCTGCGTTAGCTCGCCTTGATGACAGAACTTGGTCTGAACAATCAGTGCTTGAAAGGCGACATGATTTGTGTGCTCACAGGAAATCAGTAAAGGCCTTACTGAACTTTTTGCGTGGCAGTGGCCTATTGTATAGACTATAGCACCCCAGCCCCCTTTTTTTCGCGCGTCTATTTCTCTCTTCGCTTTCTTTCCCATCTTTCTTCCCCATTTCCCTCTTCCGCTAGTGTAGGGTAGCAAACCGGATGCTCCATTTTCTGGTTAACCTCCCTGCCTTTCCCTTATTTTATTCACTCTCTCTCGCTCGTGAAAGTCACAAAGCATGCACCTGTTGCACACATCCGCACATAATTTCATGGACTCCAACACAAATACACTTGTCCCGAATTCTACACCGATGCTTCAAAAACCGACACGTCTGTCTTGTACGCTGCAGTTGGCCCATCCTTTTCAGATGCCGGTACTATTCATCCTAACACAAGCATCTTTACTGCAGAAGCTCATGCGTTACTTGCGGCTGTCAAACACATCAAACAAATAAATCTACAACGCGCAGTGATATACAGAGATTCTCAAAGCGCGGTAAAAACTCTCAAAACCGTGAAAAAACACAAAAATTTTGCTCTTGTATTTCTTTACTCACTCCTGTGCACAGTATATGCACTCAAACTGCATGTCGTAGTGTGCTGGGTGCCAAGACACTGCGAGATAGGAGGGAACGAATTGGCGGACCACTTGGCTGCATCTACCCAAAACAACGCTGCTACCAATACATCCATATCTGTCCCTGCGCTTGACCTGAAGCCCTTCTTTCGACGGACGCTCAGGTCGTGTTGGCAGCGGCTATGGGATGGACAAACATAAAACAAATTACATGTAATAAAGCCGATACTAGCAAATTGGCCACCAGTATCCAAATCGCGCTACAGGCAAGTAACGCTCACCAGATTACAAATAGGACATACACACAGCAAACATGCATATTTGTTGACTGGCCGTGAGCAACCCATCTGTGAGAGATATGGGGAACCGCTTACGGTTTTTCATATACTTGTTCCGTGCAATGGGTTAGGCTCTCTAAGAAAAAACCTCTTCTAGTACCCTACCGACCGCAACTTCCATTACATCCAGTCATGTACATCGGTAGATATCCTTTTTTAAGCTTGAATTGCTGTTCATGTTTTTAAAAGATGTAGATAGCTTTCTCTGCATATTTCAAGGTGATACGTAGCACGACCTCTGTACAGAGGTCGAGGCTGCGATGGTTCCATTAAAGACAGCACCTGCCTCGCTGCCCTTGGGCTCAAGGGCATGCATTGATGAGGAATTCGTCCTAATCTCACTTTCTCAATGTAGTTTCATCACCACGAACACCGTCTTTTACTTCCTCTACACATATTTTATGTCACTTCCATCATTTTAAATGCTTCTATGTTTTTACCCACCTTAAGGTACGAAATTTAGGCCTCTTTACAGCCATAAAACATTATCATACTTCATATCATGTACCTATTGCATAAAATCATGCACCCTTGCCATTTAATAAACATTTTCCATGGCGCTCTTTGGCCAAGTATGGACCCTGCGCCATTAATACTCATATATCATCATCATCATACTGATCTACGCTGATGATACCTGTGTCCCAGTAACTGCAGGTCAAAATCTAGGTGATCTTGAGTCGAAGTCCAACATTGAATTAGATAAGGTTTCTCATCGGTTGTCAAATGGTAAACTATCTACAAATACGATGAAATATATTACATTACACTCTAGGTTAAAATTCACTATTCCCAGTAACATATACATTAAAGTTAACGATAAGGTGATTGAGCAAGTAACAATAAATAAATATTTTGGTGTTACTATACATTGACTTACATTCGCGAATGCTCTTTCAGAATGTGTGTTCCAAATTAGCTTCAGGGTGTTATGCACTTACTCAGGCTCATCAGCATTTCAATAGCACTAGTCTACAAATAATTTATTATGCTTTCATTCTTTGTCATAAGGCATATTAGGTTGAGTTTTTGGGAATCGCGTACCCAATTTACGTGGACCGAGTTAAACGGCTTATAAATGGGCTGTAAGATTTATTTTCCAATCCAAATATTGACGCCAGTAAACCTGTTTTCCCGGTTACTTATTTTGCCATTTGATAAACTATGGAAATAAAAGTAGCAAAATATGTGTACATGGTTACTTTATACAACCACCCTTGTATGTGTCGATGTTTTTTTCACCCTTTTTCATTTTACCAAACAACTAACCTTTGGTAAACGGAATACTCCACAAAATAACAGCGTATATGGCGAACGGAGTTTACAGTTAGCTGGTATGAAAATTTGGAGTGCAGTACTTTTTAAAACAAAGTGTGTTCAAATTTCACTAAGACACTAGAAAAACACTATTTAGAAGCATATTCTTATTTGTTGATCACCGGCCATATTTAGTGTAATGGCTGTCGTAACTTTAGTATGTAAGGTAAGGTCATTGTTTTTTTCCTGTTTTTTACAGTTTCCGTGTGGTTATTTCATATACTCTACTCCTTCTTTTCAGAGTCTTCCTTATATTATATAACTTCCTTAGTGATGCTTTTCGGAAACACCCTTATAGAATGTATCTCTTTGGACTCGAACTAGCCCATGGATGTTGGTTCACACTGTGTTTGCAAACTTTATGAAACAATTGTGAGCAGTAAAGTTTTAATTATGATAAACGCTCAACTACATCTGCGAGGACATGTTTCTTTTCATGATTCCTAAAAAGAGGGATCAACCACGTTTTTGGGTTCTGTAGAGGGAGTGTTCCGGGTATACATATGTGTAATAATCAATGTAGCTGGCGAGCCCCCAGTACTGCTTCATCCGATTGCTATATATACTAATGTTTTGTGAGAGGCTGTCAATAGTGCAAGCCTGGGTGATGTTCCTGCTGATTGAATTTTATAGAGTTTTGCATGAGAGCGGGGAGTTGGATAACTGCCTGAAGGTGGCGGTGTGAGACTTTTTAATCACTTGCTATGATATGTGCAGTTTGACTGGCATGGGGATGACAGGCACACCAAGTTAAATTCATACATCTCTCATCAGCCCATCTTTCATATGAATGCTTGCCATATGAGCTGAAAGTCAGGGAACATCAGCTGTCACGTCCAGAATGATTGAAGATGTATAACAAATTTACTTTCGAGCACTGCTCTACTAAGCTGTGGTAGGGGTGTTTATACAAGCTATTCTGAAGCCGTTGATGGGTCTTGACATTTATTGATTAAGGAGGAGACCAAAGCGAGTACCTTTTGACCTCGAGTGGATCCATCGCTGTTCTATCATAAAAGTATACTTGTATACGCCACATCTGGCGCGCTGCCTACGACGTGGATGGAAAACCAGCCAATTTAGTGTCTGCGCAAATGGTTCGGCCCGTGTAAAGGATTCTCCTGAAGCCACAGCGAGAGAAAAATAACGAAAGAGGACGATGGTATATGGTATGGCGTAACGTGACTATATATAATTCATATCATATAAGAATATAGTGTATCATAACATGACTGTATCACGAGCATAACTCACTAGTGAGAACGTGAAAATCATAACATGTATGTCACGAAAGTCAGGATTTACATCTCATGATTTGCTGCACTCCTGTGGTGGTTTAGTTCACATGAAATATTGCAAAACTTGTATGATATGACATGAATTCACGGTGAACATAAGTGACAGGCCGTCACGTGGAAACCATGATATCCGTGTCATGTAACATTTCCACATGTCACGCTCATGATGCGCTCGTAGCCATCTCGCTAGCTTCCCATGTACCAAATTTGGTATTACGTGATGAGAACGGACAGCAAAGATAAATGACACGTCCAAATATGATAATCATGATATGATTGTCATGTAAGACCATGACAGCATACCACGCTCATGATATGCGCTCGCGGCCGTTCCGCTGCCTCCTCTTATGCCAAATTTGCTATCACGTGGCGTGAATAGACGATAAATGTAACTGACACGGACAAACAAGATAATCACAATATGCGTGTCATGTAAAACATGACTACGCGGCCGTTTGGCTAGTTCTACATATACCAAATTTGGTAATACGTGACGTGGATAGACCACGTACGTGAAGGACACGTCCAAACCTGATAATCACGACATGATAGTCAAGTACGGCATAATTTACATCCGCCTCGTAGTTTTGCGTTGATTTTAAAGTGACATTTTAACCTTCCTCATTCGTGCTTCGCATATCATTGATTCCCACTCTACATAGGATCTGCCTTTTTTTTTAATAGAGAGGCCAAATCGTTTTCTGAAAATTCCCGATTAGTCAGCGCTAAACACGGGCATCTAGTAAATGTGCGCTATCAATAAACGTTTCGCATTCACTCTCCAGCCGATGAATAGCAAAGTACTCCGCTCCGCGGTTCATTGGTTTATTATAGTTGCCTTAAACGGGATGCTCAAGTGGAGATTTTACTCGATATTTATTGATAATGAATGTTTTGATTGTTGCAATTTCAGTCTGGAAAGACCACCCAAAGGCATTTTGTGGCATGAGTTTCGCATTATTAAAGGTAATTGTCTTGAGGCGAGTTCTGAGTGTCTGAACTGAGATAGGGCAGTAGAGTTGAACGATAGCAATACGAAATACAGCAGCCCGCTCTTGTAGAATAAAAAAATATTGTGCTAATATATATATATATATGAAAGAAAATTAAACTTAGAAGCGTGATTTCCATCAGTCACAATCGCCAGAAATCTGAAGGAATGAACACATCAGGAAGCTTGCAAAAAGTTACTTGTCTTATCTACTTAATCATAGAAATGATAAGTAAAGGTGAAATTCCACTACAAAACTATACATGCTGCAGTTGAGACCTGGATATGTCTTCGCGTTAAACGCATGATGCTCCTGTCAGTAGGTTGAAGTGACTCTGATTTCCCTTGCACATACCGCTACTGACCTGAAAATTGCGGTTTCATTACCGGTGAGTGCACCCTTGCCTTCCTATGGCCCTGCCCCATTTACGTGATGCCGCTGTATAACAAGTAATTTCCAGTATATGCATTACCTAAATAGCAAAAGAAAGTAAAACAACGGTGGAAGGACCGTTGCAAGGCACAGCCACGAAGTACGTTCCGTTTGTAAGCGTTATTTCTGCTTGCTTTTGTTCGTCATGAATCTCCATGCTTCGAGGAATGCGCGCACTAGGAGAAAGTAAAAGGGCTTGAGACACAGCTGGTGCGTGCAGCGTCAGCCGTGGTGCAACGTGCTCTTGAATTGTCTAGCAGAGTGCACGCCGCTAATCAAGCGTATCGTAATGCTTCCGAATGAGTATGTAGTAAGCGGAAGCCTCCGTCGCTGCCAATCGACACGGGCTCGATACCGGGCTTTGTATAGGAGGGCTAGCACAGCCATTGTTTCGTATCCCAGCAAGCCTTGTACGCAAGCTTGGCCTGCTGTTCATCCGCTACTACTCTAGCCACTGTTGTGGAGCGGGACCAGGGCATGCTTCGTGCACTCGTGGGAGCAAAACATAGCTCTATACCGTCGGCCAGCCTCACGGTGATGTGACGGTGTACAAACTGACTAGTACCAAGTAGGTGTGGGAACAGACATGATCCTTATTTTTTTCCTGTTGCAAAGTGATGTGATTAACTCGCCAATCATGTCACACTGCTTATACGCTTAGCCTACCGGGGTACTTGCAGGACGTTGTATTCTGTATGACTGCGTGTAATTCTGGTGCATGGAGTATGCAGTGTGCATTGTGGCTTTCCTGGTGCATTGTTTTCTTATTCTTTTTTGATGTACTATATTACCGGTTACTGCTGCTGAATCAGCCTCTTGGTGCGAAGTCTAGCTCCGTGTGGGCACATTAAAAAATTAGGTAGGAAATAATGTCCTCTACTAGTAGGAACAATTAAAAATAAATTGCAGAATGGAGTTTCAAAAGGTGCTTGCGAGATATGCTTTTTCTGCGTGTTGGACGATGTGGGCGGATTCTATACAGTTCACGCAATAATTTTGTCTTTCATGCAAGCGAAATTAGTTTTTTTAATATTTTGCTGTGTGCGAAGTAAGCCGAGAAAAAAAGGGAGACCCGGTAGCTTTTTCTCATTGAAGACAACTTTTAGACAACACAGAGGTTTTGACAGACTCGAAATATCGAAATGAAGGCTGTGAAGTTTGACCCCCGCCATGCGCTATATTTGTGACTCTGTAAGTGCTGTCTAGCATACACAAACACGAAGCCTTATAATACCGCATTTGTTTATGCCAATGAAAGCTTTAGGCTTTCAGTGCGTGGGTTCACGGTCTTATGATACCCTCAAATTTTTATTTATTTCATCAAGTGCCTGTAACACGAGACGTGTGTTCTTGCGCGCGTTTATCGGCGAGTGAGAGAAAGACAAGACACATTTTGTTAACAATTACAGGCAATGCGACAGCGCATATCACTGCGTACACAATCTATTGAAATTGGTCAGCACAAAGTACACCAAGCCATCTGCCATCCTGACGAAGGCCCAGAATCGAGTTTGTTTCACTAGTATTTGACTTTCCTAGACAGTATACGAACAAAAAGGAAAACGCAAATAAAACGTGCCCAAATTTGCGTCGGCGCATGTAAGGCCACATGGACACGCAAAAGTTAGTTTGTCCTCACCACAAGCTTCTTCAACAAAACAGCGAACATTTTTCTGAGAAAAGTAAAGCTGAGGACATCTGCCACTAAAACTTTCATGTGTAAATTGTCATCCTCGATTTCATGTGCCCTGCCGCTAGAATCGTACAATATTCTTGTCCAGAGTCGGCAGACAGGAAAGAACGAGACTGGGGAGAGGCGTATGGGAAAGCGGTGCCGGAAGCAGTGGTAGCTCAGATATCACGGCATCTTTAACTCAATCAATCAATCAATTAATCAATCAATCAATCAATTAATGATCTATCTATTATTATATAAATCAATTATTATTTGTCCATATTTACCGTTGACATATTTGGGATCTGTCTATCTTATTGCAGCAAATGGTTCCTTTACCGAACAGGTGGTATCATTAAGGAGCACATGCATTCACTAACTTACAAAAATAAAGTAGAGTGGTACGTCGATTATGAAACGCTGTTACCTTTTCCTAGTTTATGTATTCGTCATAGATAAACTGCTCCACATGGTTTGCATACGACCAATCCTACCCTGCACCGCTCGTATACTATACGGAGCTCATATTCCATTCACGTTGACTTCTAGAATGGTGTTTATATGGTGCTCTTGCATAAGTGCCCAGGTTTCCATCCAATGTTAACAGAGATGAAGAATGAAACGCTGGAACCTGGTATTCCTCTGTCTATTTTCAGCTCGGCCTCAACGAGGCCGAAAATAACGGCTTAAACGGCCATAGCTTGCGCAATAGAGAGTAATAGCTGAGCGGCTGTGTGGGCCCAGCGGAATTGCGGAAAGGCGAGTGGAGCGCAAGAAGAACGGAACAATAATGGCCGAGCGAATGCTCCGCTTTCTTAAACGGACTCAGGATGGATTGATGGATTGATATGGCTGTACCCTTTAGATCGGGCGGTGGCTGGCGCCACCAAGCCGTAATACTTAATGAACCAAAAACTAGATTTTTCCCCTTAAATAGTGAGGTTGAAGTTTCGTACTTTGCAGTGAAAGGTTTATTTTCACTCGTGCCTTGACTTTAGCCGCCAATCAGATAACCTCCTTCTAGTTATTCAACCACTTAAAGTCTATTTTACCCTCCCTGTCTCTAAACCCCAGTGCTTTGAAAAACTCTGCGCCGTCATCCTGAATTATAGGGTGAAGCCCTTTACAGAGCATTATCAAGTGTTCGGCAGTTTCTTCTTCCTCTCCACACGCACTGCATACCGTGTCTACCCCTTCGTATTTGGCCCGATATGTCTTGGTTCACAATACACCCGTCCTGGCCTCAAACAGTAGAGAACTACCCCGAGTATTATCATAGATTCTTTCCTTGGCGATTTCCTGCTTAAATGTTCGATAGATCTCTAGTGCGGACTTCTTATACATGCCAATTCTCCACATATCGGTCTCAGCTTCCTTCACCTTCTTAACCGATAATTCTTTTTGGTTTGGCACTCTGCTGCTTTTCAAGTATTTACCAGTAAATTTTCTGGTTCGCTTCCTCCATTTAGTATCGACATTCTTCATGTACAAATAGCTGAATACCTTCTTGGCCCAACGCTCCTCCCCCATTTCTCTCAATCGCTTCTCAAATTTTATCTTGCTGCTAGCTTCCCTGCCCTAAAATAATGTACATCCCATATCACCTTGTCCTGCCTGATTTGGATCACCTAAGGGCAGCCTACTTATTCCACGTTGCATAATTTCTAATCTTGCTTGAACTTCTGATCTCATGCACAAGACCGCATTGCCGAACGTGAGACCAGAAACCATGGCCCCTTTCCATATTACTCTCACAACATCATACCTATTGTAATTCTACAGTGCCCCGTTTTTCATTACCGCTGCATTCCTGTTGCCTGTAGTCGACACGTATATTTCGTGTTCCCTTAGGTACTCGGCCTCATTGATTATCCATACGCCCAGATATTTGTATTTATCTGTTATCTCTAGCGTGACCTCCTGCATTCTAAGCTCATTCTCATTAAAAGTCATGACTGCTTATTTTTACTTACTGAATCTGAAATCTAACCTATCTTTCTCATTACCGCAGATGTCCACCAATCTCTGCAAATCTTCCTTGTTGTCGGCCATTAGCACTATATCATCTGCGTACATCAATGCTGCTAGTGCCTGTTCAATGAGTTTTCTTTGTTTGACGAAAGAGACGTTGAAGCCCAGTTCACTTCCCTCTAATTTGGCCTATAATCTTTGTAGGTACATTATGAATAATAAGGGTGACAGGGGACACCCCTGCCTAAGTGCACGTTTTACCTCTGCAGGCTTGGATAACTGTTTTTCCCACTTTATAGTTACCTTGTTATCTTTATAGATATAGTTTAAAAGATTAGTGACTACATCTTCCACGCCTAGTGTGTCCAGTGTTCCCCACAGTTCCTCTTGAACCACGCTATCGTACGCTCTCTTGAGTTCCAAAAATGCTAGCCACAGGGGCCTGTGTTCCTTTTCTGCTATTTCGATGCACTGCGTCAGTGAGAACAGAGTGTCTTCCAATCTCCTGGGTTTCCGAAACCCATTCTGCAGTTCTCCCAGCACCCCCTCATCCTCTATCCATGCCTGCAGTCTTTCCTTTATAATCTGCATCGCTAGCCTGTAGACCAGTGATGTCACTGTTATAGGACGGCAGTTGTTTATGTCAGCTTTGTCACCCTTTCCTTTATAGATCATGCTCATCCTGCTAAGTTTCCATCCATCGGGAACTTCTCCATCGATTATTATTTTGCTCACTGCCTCTCTCAAAGCCTGCTTAGACTTCAGACTTAATGTCTTTATCAGCGCAATTGGAATGCCATCTGGGCCTGTTGATGTACCACTAGGAACCCTTTTCTCAGCCCTTTCCCGCTCTTGTTGTGAAAATGGAGCCATTGCGCCACTTGATTCATCCTTGTCTATTGTGGTGCATAAAGCACTTTTCTGTTGAAATTTTTCTGTCACCCTTGTTCTTATATATTCGATAGCTTTGTTCCCTTCTAGCCTAGCACCTTGAGCTGTAGTTATAAACCTCTGCTCTAGGCTCGTCTCATTTCTTAGGGAGTTTAGACGGTTCCGAAAATTCGCAACTGCCTCTCTATCTTTTTTATGTACTTCTGCCAGCCACTGAGCTTCCTTCCTTCTAATATTTTCATTGATCAGAAGGGATGCATCCCTTATACAGCTTAGAAAGATTTCCCATTTTCTTTCAACATCCTCTGTCGGTTCACTCCGCTGCTTAGCATGTCTGTGTTCCCTAGAGGCTTCCTGACGTTTTACTATGGCTCTCTTAACTTCCTCATCCCACCAACTTTTGGGTTTGTGTCTTCTTTTCCGGGGTGACTTGTCGCGTGCCTTAGCAAGCTCTAGCTCAAGCGGTCTAATTAGATTCGTGTATGTCCACTGTTTTGTTATCCTCAGTGATTACTTTCTATATTTCTTTAGTGGCTATTTCAATTTGCCTTTCTGAATAAAAATTTTCCTGTAGTTGTTCATCTTGTCTCCTTCTCACTTTCACTGCTCTTCCAAAACTTAGCTTGATACGTTTGTGATCGCTACCCAGACTTCTGGAGCCACCTTCATCTATGTGCATTCCCCTGAGCTTATCATACATCCTATGTGACATCAGTGCGTAATCTATCGTCGACTGCAGCCTTCCTACCTCCCATGTTATTTGCCCTTCACACTTCTCGGTACTGTTCCAAATGATCAAATCACGTCTTTCACACATATCCATCATCATTTTGCCTGTCGGCTCGGTATACCCATCTATGTGTTCTATGTGCGCATTCATATCTCCTAGTATAATTATCTGGCACTCTCCTCCTAACTCCTGAATGTCATTTGATATACACTCTACCATTGCCTGGTTTTCCCCTCGAACCTTTGCTCCCGTCCACAAGAACACGAAACTAAGGAGTGTCATTTGCCCTGTCACTTTCCCTTTTAGCCATAAATGTTGCTTGCACTCCTGCTTGACCCTTTTCCGGTCTGTACTTTTATGAATTAATGCCCCAAACCACCCCCATTTCTGCTGCCTTCTGTTATATTACAATATTCCTACGCGTAATCCTCATTGTTAGGAGGTTGTTCCATGTCCCTGAGATGTGTTTCTACAAAACCGTATATGATCGGTCTCTCCTCCCTTAGCTGTTATTGAATCTCTTCCCACTAAAGCCTGTTCCCACCACCCTGCATGTTAATATACCCTATGTCTGAAGTGGCTCGGCGCTCGTGGCTACGTCTATTTCTGCCCCGGACTCTACCTATCTTAAATACTGGTGCCACTTTAGAATCGTATCTGTCCATACCACCTGTCAAAAAGTCTCCCTGGTTGTTTTCTTCGTTACTAGCTATCCTGCACCCCGAAGGGCCCGCTTGCCCCCCCAAAAAGGTACTGCTCGTCCTGAAGTCACCAAGCCACCTCATGACCTAGCCGCCCATCGAAGTGAATACTGTCTCGTTGAAAACTACCCCACCTATGCACCTCTCTGTTTATTTTCACCACCTCAAAGCATTTTTCTCGGCTCATCCACCATATCTCTTGGTTTGCGTTTACAACCACTTTTTGCAGGTTGCTATCACGCACCGGTGCCTCCGGTATCGTGCATATCGCTACCTGTACCTGAGGAGAAGTGGCGCGCATGTCATCGACGCCTTTCGCCAGTGTGGTTGCTAGTCCTGCTGTATATTTATTTAGGACATCGTTTAAACCGCCTGAAATTATCACGAGGTTTCGTCTATCAGCTGTAGTTTTAAGTTTTGCGCTCGCTTGCCTCATGACTGCTTCCAGCTTGCGTCCTGGGAACGCCCCTACTGCAAGTAAGAGGTGACAAGAGTGTCACCTCTTACTTTCTTTTAGATAGCTTCTGTGCATCGATTGATGGCTTCTGTGCATCGAGAGTAGAGTGCCTCGATGCGCGCGCCCCCGCTTAGAGTGGTGTCAGCTTTTGCAAGGGCAGATGCCGCCGCCTCGGCTTCGGCGCCAGCGCGACCGCCATTTTGGCGCCTCCGGCCGGTAGTTCGTGCTTGGAGTGTGAGGTGTTGTTGGGCAGTGTTCATTCCCTTACAGTTTTATGCACCCATCTCCGCATCACCATGCCCGGCTGCTGCGTGCCGCAGTGCTCGAATCACTCGAGAAACGGATGGAAGTTGTACCGGTTTCCAAGAGACCCAAAAAGAAGGCTTCTTTGGACCGTTAAAATCAAACGAGACAAGTGGCAACCGACTAATACGTCGCACGTATGCAGCGTAAGTAAACATTTTTTTTTAGTGCGTCGTATTCTGACTGGTCAGCATTATTTAGGGCGCCGTTGTTTTTTATTTAGGTGCGCAATGTAAACGCAGGACAGCCAAACGTCGTGCAGGGTACTGTGCGGCGTGCTCGTGTTAAAAGATCACGCTTTAAGAAAATGCGTCAAGTACGGGGGCTTCGGAAGCCCCCGTGTCGATAACATTTCATGCTGGTTCAAGGGCCTCGAGTGTGCTACTACATTCATAGGAATTGCGACTAGTTTCAGTGCCCTTGCACGGGAAAGTGTTGCCTTGGCAGCAGCGTTGTGAAATCCTTCCCACCCCCTACCCGAGGCTGTTAATTTCGTGCACTGCGCTTCGCAGCTATTTTGCTCGCGAGACCGGCTGCCGCTGTCGTGACCGTCCGCCTCGCAGCCCGAAGACAGACTTCGTGAAATTGCCGTACTCGCTCGCCAACTCGCCCCGACAGCGTACGCGTCGACCGGGTGCTGGCGGAGTTGAGCTGAACGAAAAGGAGGCAAGAGATGGGGACGCAGGAGGTGTAGTTAAACAGATGAGAATTTAGAAAGTGGAGGAGGGAGAAAATTATATGCAAGGGCAGAAAACGGGGAGTGAGTTCAGGCCGCGTGCCGGCGAGCGAGTACGGAAATCTGACGGCGCCTGACTGCTGCCGAACTTCAAGAGTACGGCACGTAGAGTTCACGTAATTCACATAAGAGGAAATTGGACGTGAAATGCGCGCATATGGCCTCGCAGGGAATTAACATAGGCTCGGGTGCGTGGTAGGGGGATTTCACAACGCTTACGAGGCCTGCCCATGTTTATTCGTGCACGCGTTGGCACTGATCGGTCGAAATTTGAACGCCTCTTGTAAAATCAAGCCGTTTGAACATGAACATGCTCTTCCTGCGAAAAACTCGTAATATTACGAGGCCGGACTTCTGCCCGCCTTGTGTGTATCGTCGTATGTATACTTGGGAATCAGGAACACTTCAGTGACGAACAAAACAAGCGCTGTTACGGAGTGTTGTCATTTTTACCTGACAAATAAATTCGATTGCATTGGGAACTTGGAGGCTTGGGTACAAAGCTTTCGATAGAACGAAATCTGTAACGCTCGCTATAAAATCAGACCTGGTCCTTTGTCGGCACAATAGACTAATATTTTATTCACATGAATTCAGGATTCCTTACAGATTTTCAGTGCGAAAATTGAAAGGGTTATTATAACAGCAGGCTGGGTCTATGATCGCGCTCACTGAAGTGGCTTACGTGAAAGCGCGCGTGAGCTCAATTAGTTTCCTTCTTTTTGTGCTTCAAAGTTGCTGCTAGTTCCTGCTGCGAATCATACTGAATGCATACATGAAATCTTGTTTATTGACAGTGACAGACATTCGTTTTTCTTCTGCCAGTGTGTTAATTTCCAATTCTGGTTTTATTTGCAGGCTCACTTTGAAGAGAACAACTATGAGCAACATCGTGCGGATGGCTGGAAGAAGTTGAAACCAAATGCCGTCCCAACTTTGTTCACATTCAAACGTAAGATTGAACTTTTTTCTTGCATTACATAAAGCAGCACCAGTTGCAAGTACTCTATGTACCTGGGATTTCTACGAAGCTAACACCAAATAGGTCCTCATATGCTGCGTCCACATTAGTGCATAAATTCTGGAAATGCAGTCACGGACAAAGCTAGGAAATGCGAACACAAAAATGTGAACCAGACCACGCAAAATCGAAAAATACTGCTAATATTAGATGGTCAAATAATGGCACGCTATTAGTGCGTTTGGAAAGCTACATTTCCCAACTTTGTTTTTGTGATTACGTTGCATCACTTTGACTTGCATGTGAAAAAAAATTTCGATACTTGAGTGTTGTGGTTTATATTTCTTGTTTGCATTTTTTGGTCATGACTGTATATACGTCTGGATTTCAGTGTTTACAGGCATGACCCACTGCACAACAGTTTTCCGCTACTTAGCACACGGTCGTGTACTGCTAGGATGTCAGGTGCAGTGGCTATGTTATTTACAAAGGGGGAAAACGGAAACCATTATGTATACGAGAATGGGGCGCACTGTAGTGGGGGCACGAGCCCCCACTACAGTGCGCCTCATTACCTGCGTTGCGTTGGCGTGTTAAGCCCTACAATCAAATAATCAATAAACTGCATAGGGAGCGAATGTCAGTTGAGCCCTCCACAACGGCGCACACGTGTAGCTCTGGCATATGAAGCTCCAATTTGAATTAGAGCCATTTATTGTGGGGAGAAATTTTGAGCACAATTTAATTATGGTATTTTAAGACCTTCCCCTATCCCTTGTGGAAAGGGCGGGGGAAGGACAAGTGTCTTCCTCACGTCAATAACTAAGCCGGTATCTGCTGCATGTGTTACATTTGTAAAATTAACAAGCTAGACATGAACTGGCATTGCTTGAATATGTTCATGAATACATACATTTCTGCTTGCAGCACTGCCTAAGGAACGAAAGCCACCAAAAGAAAGAACTGTGCCTGCACCCTCCAGCAACGAGACCAACAAATCTCCTCCTGGTCTGCGTCAATATCCAGCTGCAGTTAAAACTACCCTAGAGACCCCACAAAACCACGCCGTTCCTGAATCTACACGGCAAGGAACATCGTGTTATGGGCACGACACCATGGAAGTTGACGACGCCGTTGTTGAACTGTCAGCGAACACTAGTGATGCAGATTCAAGAGAAGTTAATGCAGCGGCTGGTGAGACATCAAATTCTACTGCAGAATCAGCAGAACTGAAGAAGAAGCTTGCTGACCTTACAAGAAAGTACTCTGAACTTCAGCAACATCATGACACAGCCTAGAACACCATTAGTGGTCTCAAGAAAAAAGTGCAAAAACTCGAGACTGAGGCAACAAATATTTCGCAAAATATGAAATTTCTCAACGACGATCAAGTACGCGCTCTCTCAAGGAGCAGCAGCTTGGAGAACTCTTGGTCTCCGCACACTGTCAAGCAAGGCCTTCAAATTAAGTTTGCTTGTGGAACAACCGGATATGAAACTTTGAGAAAAATGGGATATCCTCTCCCATCCAAAAGAACGCTCGCACGGAGGATTCAAAATTTGAAGTTTCTCCCAGGCGTTCTTCACGAAGTGATAGACGTTATGAAATGCAAAGCCGAGACCATGGAGGATGTAGAAAAGGACTGCGTCCTTTTTTTGGATGAAATGGAGATAGTGCCGGGGTTTGAGCAAGATCGGGCTGAAGACGCACTTCTCGGAGGAATAACTCTTCCTCCGAAGCCTGAAGAGCCTGCGGTTCATGCTCTGGTATTTATGTTGGGCGGACTTAACCAGCGATGGAAGCAGGTGATTGCATATGAATTTACCGGAAGAAACATCGATGGCGGCTTGCTGAAAAACTATGTGTTGGAACTAGTACAGCTGTGCAGTCAAATATATCTGAGAGTTCACGCAATCACATGTGACATGGGCTCTGCAAACCGCGCAATGTGGAGGGAATTCGCCTTTTCCAGTCACAGAGATTCTTCCACGGTGTGCTCCATACCTCATCCGTGCATGGACGGGAAGGAACTTTTTTTCATTGCTGATCCGGCTCACGTCTTGAAGAACCTCAGAGGCCAGCTCTTGAGCTCAGAAGTTTTCACGTTGAGTGAGGCCACAGTTGCCAAACATGGCCTGCCTTCTTCACAAGTCAACTTGGAATATGTTCAGGCTGTGCTCGAAGAAGATTCTAAAAGAGAACTGAAGGTAGCCCCAAACTTATCCGAAATGCACACCAGCGCAGGCCACTTCACCAAAATGAAGGTTGGTGTCGCTGTACAACTTTTTCGGGAAGCTCCCCCAGCTATCAGATTCCTTATAAAGGAAGGAGTTCTTAAACAGGAAGCAGAAACAACAGCTTGGTTCATGGAGCTGATTTCAAAATGGTATGCACTGATGTCTTCGCGGCATCCAACACTGGCCCTGAGTCGGAGAAGTAGGGCTAAGTACTCCGAAGCCCTAGATACATTACACACAGCAATAGAAACCATCAGAACTATGAAAATGGGTGCCACATCCCATTGGAAACCGTCGCAAGCAGGTGTACTCATATCAACTACAGTTGTACTTCGCCTCCAAGACGTTCTTTTAGGAGACGAAGGCTATGAGTTTTTTCTTACGAGCAGGCTCCTGCAGGACTGCTTAGAGAACCTCTTTTCTGTGGTGCGGCTTATGAAGCCGGTTCCCAATGCCTACGATCTCAAGTGCGCTCTGAGACTGGTGAGCGTAAGCCAATTTTTGCATACACCGAGGACGACCAGCTACGAGCTTGATGACAGGGAGTACCTGGTGGACCTGCTATCCCAGGGAAAGGAAGCCTGCGTCGAGAAGGAAGCTCAAGAAATCGATGATTCAGAGATTTTGTTCATCGAAGGATTGTCGTCCACAGAATGCAGTATTCTCTTTTACCTAGGAGGATTTATTTTGAAGGAAATTTTGACATCTGTGAAGTGCGCAAAATGCAAAGATGCTCTTCTTGGAACTGCCAACGACGAGCATGCTTCGCTGACAGCACTGAATGACTACGTTTCAGATGGAGGCAACCTCATCTACCCCAGCAAGGGAGTTATGAAAGCCTTGATAGACTATGAGGAGCATTTTGCTGCCATAAACTCTTGGTGCACGGACAAAGTAGTCACGATGAAGTCGCCGCTTCGTTCACTCACCGCATACCTAAACAAGGTGCACCGCCGCAGCTTGTGTGTATGCGCGGAGCACGAGGACAGTATATACCGACTGCTCACAGAGAGGTACGCAAGAATAAGGCTGCGCATTCACCTTCGGCAGGTTCCAGTCGGGAGTTGCAATGGACATGCAAGCAAAACATGTGCCGGCGTCAACCTCTCATGAGAAATGGACACGCCAAGATAAGCTGTATGCTTAAAAGGTTTCGGCTCACGTGGGCACGCTTTTGACTCTTGCATTTTTTATTTTTAAACATTTCATTTCGTACTGCATTTGGTTTGTCTTGTATCTGACTTTGATTTTCACTAGTGGGACAACGCAGCATTAAGGCGCACAAATAAATGGCCTGTTCACTGAAATCGTGGGTGTCGTTTCATAAAGGTACACTGGTAAAGCATGTTACTCTCGGGTATGCTGCCTGCACAGTGCATGAAATGGTGAGGCAGGGGAAGGTGGTACCGAATGTCAGATAATGTGTGTGTGTGTGTGTGTGTGTGTGTGCGTGTGCGTGCGTGTGTGTGTGTGTGTGTGTGTGTGTGTGTTATATACACACACACGCAAGTATATAAAGTACAGCGATTCCTGCCCAGTGTTGCCATCGCTGAACGTCAGACATCCGCTAAAAAGAAATGAGAAATCCGCCAGATTCCGCTAGATTCTAAAACATATCCGCTAAATTTCCCGCTAGGGCCTATTTTATTCAAAAAACACTACAATTTCGTATGATAAATACCTTTATCATTCTCAAAAGCTCCCCAAAACTTCGAGAGCTGAAATAACATATTGCCGCGAATAGTCGTTCAAGGAGTCTAACTAGAACACTTGAGGCTTCAGTGCTGCGGTCGTCGTCATTGGTGAACCTCATCACAGATGAGGCTAAAAGTTATAAATGTTCCCACTGATAAAAAAAAACTGACAGGTCAACGAAAAACACATCGAGTTCTTCGTCGCCGCTGTTGTCGTCTGACACCATCTCCACAGGACCGCTGGTACTTGTTGAGGGACCAGACAGGTGACTTGGTTGCACATACGTTGCAGATGTCCCGATTGCACTAACAACTGCCGCGGGAAGTTCGTAATCAAAACAACTTTTCTGGTGTCGCTTCAATCCCGCTCTTACGACGAGGATGGCATTTGTTGTTTCAGGCTTCAGCTTGTTCCTCAGCTTGGATTTTACTATGTCGAGCTGACTAAATGTCCTCTCTACTTCGGCATTTGAATACGGCAGCACGAGCATCGACATGGCAAATCCGGCCAGCTCGGCGAACGGGTTTTCGCCGCAGGCGTCCTTATAGGAGTGAACTTCACACCAGAACGACTGCGTGGACGATATTTGCTTCCAGTCCAGGAGGGTGATTTTGCCCCACTGGTTTTGAATTTTTTCGATCGTTTCAGGGGGCACTGCCATTGCTTCCAGCAGAGGAATCAATGGCTCCTTCACGACGCACAAAGCGTTTTCGACCGATAAGAGTGATGTTTTCTGGAGAACTGTGATGTTGTCGGGAAGTCCGTTGTTCGTTGTTTATTACTTAATTGTTTGTTGTTCGTTGTTTATTACTCGTCCGTTGTTTATTACTTAGAAAGCGATCGCTGCTTTGAAACCTCACGGATTTGTTTGTCTGAGATAGGCGGAGCAAGTGAACAGGAGCCTCTGAAGTTAAACAATTTCCGCATTTTTAGAGAACACGGGAATGGTTTCTTGCAGGGCGATTTTGAATTGGTCCACTGCGTGAGGTATCCGACAGAAATCCGCTATGTACAAAAATGGCCCGTCAGAAAATCCGCTAGCCGCTAGACTGATTTTTTTCCCGTCGAAATAAAATAAAATCCGCCAGATTTAGCGGGAAATCCGCTAAATTGGCACCACTGTTCCTGCCTTTGCTATTCGGCTGATTCACAAAGACCCAAATATTGCATTCCTTTCAGCAAGCGTAGTAATAAAAGTTCATGCGCCCCTCCGTATTAACGACGACAACGGTTTAACGCGAATCTTTCTGGTGTGGGAGTTCGTGGCTCATTTCATTCAGTCTATGTCAGCCCCTGGCGCATTGTACAAGCACAGGCCACCAGTTTGTACGACGTGCGTTGTTCCATTTAACAATTACGCAACAACAGCACTAAGAGGTGTCCAAGTTGCACCAAAAAAAAAACAGCTCGCCAACGAGTACTTCTTTCCTACCATACGCGAGCACCGCAAGCGGTAATGCGCTTCGCATGCTGCCCCACTACGGCAGGAGCCGTAATGGCGGCCGTCATAGCAGACGACGCGGCTGTCCTCACCCTCAGCGGAGCGCGCGGGCATCAAGGCACCCTAATCGAGAGCACAATGCAGTGCCACCTGTTAAGCACGGTTCAAACTACTGTGGGTCGAGCAAAAGCTTTGCCTGGGGAACGCTCGCGTGCTCCTCTGGGCGAAATTAGTGGGCGAGCGCCTCGCTCCGTAAAATCGCTGGCTTGCTCAGGGTGCCGCGCATGTGCAATTTGTGTTCTGTTCATTCGATGGCGCTTGTTCTGTTCCCCTTATTCACTGGCACTCGTCAAGCGCTTGTCCTGTTTCCTTCTCTTGTTTTTTTCCCTTTTTCTGCGCTGCGCAATTATGGCTTCGCTGGCCCACTGAGCCGCTTAGCTATTACTCTCAATAACTCTTACGTTGCATCGCTCGTTCAAGTTTTTCCGAGTGTCTCCATGATTACCCGCATGACGCTGGTACAGTGAAACGCCCCGAAACATCCTTGGAGGGAGCCGGCCGTAACGTCTCCTATTTCGACCCTTGCAGCTCGCCAGCCACCCGCAAACATAACGATGCTATTTTTTAACCTTTTTAAAAGCTTTTCTCAGTGCTTTGTGCAATGGGCGAGAAGAGCCGACTCGAGTGTCATCCTATCGTTACGTCATTCCTACCTGCCGCAGGTGCCACCTTTCATCGGCTCTCTCTCGATCGAAGTTGGCCGCACCCAAACTCACCATGCGGCGAGACCGGCCTCTTGCGCTGAGTGGAGCAGCGGCCTGCGTTTTGCTCGAGGTGAGAACATGTCCGCGAGAGCCTCGACAAAGTCGTCTTTTTTTTTCGTACATACAATGGTTATTGGTGCCTCACCTACATGTGCAATGAAAAAACGCCCTCACATTGCATATACACTGACATGCATGGCATGTCCGTGAGAAATGAAATCTCAACCAAAATAGAAAAATGGAAATAAATAAATATATTAGAAGTTTGTAGCGAGCTCACTGCCAACTCCAACCGATTTCACATATACGATGATAGCATAAATGTTCCAAATCAAATATAGGTATACATTTTTCATGCGACATACTCGTACTCCTCGGCACTGTGAGCACTCACTTTTTTTGTAATTTGATAGACCAATGCAATGATGAGAGATCAACTTTAGGCAAGGATAGCACAGTATATATACGTTTTTTTTAATATGGAAACAATTGGGAATATACAAAATAGGTCCGCGTAACATATTCGTCAAGCAATCACTACATTTCTCAAGCAAGCCGTGTATGAGGGGGTAACACATTGATTCTATGAATATTCCAAAGTGTAGTCTGCCTAATTAAAATGCCTTGCGTTTCGAACCCATGAAATGACAAAAAGCAGCATAATTACTGCAAATACTTAATATATCTCTGAGTTGTCTTGTTTATGTTATTATGTACACTTTAGTGATTTGCTTGCGTTGGTGCACCTTTGGACACTATTGCCGTTTGGCACGAAGATCGCATGCTAAAAATGCTTGTAGTTGTACTGTTGAACACCCTGTGTTTCTGAGTGTTAGTTTTTTTATGTAACAGTAAGCCTACATCACTGTATACATCTTCTTTTTGGACCCAGGACTAGCCAATGGCTACGGGTCCAAGCAGCCTGATGATCTTTTGTATTGTATGGTTCAACAAATAAAAAATGATAAGAAAATAAAATACCCAGCAACCTTTGAGTTTTTCCAGAACTATGAAATTCGGACGGACGAAGGTTTTTGAAATAGAGAAATTGTAAATTTTAAACTGAAAATAAAGCTCAGAAGTCAGAAAACAACCCTGATATAAAAACTTCATGACTCATTCTCCGCCTTGCAGATTTATTTATTTGGAATCGCATGATTTGCGTCCATAATTGTAGCAAAAGTGCCGCTTTCGCGAATGATGTATTCATTGTCAATTTGTCTGACGCCGGCCAAACGGGATGGTGACTATTAAGGAGGGCTGGTCATCTAAAAGCTGTTAAGAATGGTTTACTTTTTGAATTCGGCATCTCTTTCTTTGACTTTTTTTTCGTTGCATTCCATTGTCCCCACTGTTTAATACTGATATCGTGTTTACACGAGACGAATAAGAAGTTTCTTTTTTTCAAGGTTCTTCATCCCAAAGACACAAGGCATCGGGCGTAGCTTTCTCCGTCTTCGCCGATGTGCCAGCACGAGCGCATCTAATGTCAGAGCACCGACCCGTAACACCCGCGACTTTCCGCTGCAATGACTCACTTGTTTCGGCCACACTGTTTTGTTTTCAGTTAAAACGTCCATTTACGATAGTTTACTTTGTCATTATTGGTTGGCTGTCATCTTGGTTACTGCTAGTTTTTATATTAACGTCGTGGTTGTCCTAGCTACTCTACAGATCTCTGTAAAACTCCACTATTTTCCCTATCCTATCCATATATTTAGTTACTTTGCCTTCCTTGTCCCTTAGTACATAGATCTGGTTTTTGCCTATCCCAAGTTTCCTCTTCCCCACTTTGACGATTCCTTCGTTCTTTAGAACGTGTTAAATTCTATTCATGTTATGCCTTCTTACATCGGATGTGTTACGCTTATTATTCAGCTTCAAAAGTTATGTCACTTCTATTAACGCGATAGGGTTAGAGAGCTTGTGTCGCAGAAAGTCCGCCATCAGCGTCGGCACCATTGGTTCTGAGCGAAAAATTAAAAAAGAAGCAAACAAATAATTGGCCCAAATCCACATGTTACACTGTGAATATCGTCGAAAGACGATAGTCTTGCATCTGGAGAGAGTGAACGAAACGTTTATTTGATGTTCTGCGCAAGAAAATTGGTGAATGGTATTCTGCAGGCGCTGCGTTAGAGTGCCTCGAGCGTGTGGCGAAGGCGAACGAGCGCAATAGGCACGTTTGACAGAAGTGCCATCTGTCAGTTATCTTCGAAAACGAAGGCGTGCAGCCCGCGGAGAAAGATGCGCGCTAGTCTCAGGGGTGATAAGGTGTAGAACGCAAAGCGACGGGCGGGTGCCACAACCATGACGTCGTAGCAAAGCATTGGAAACTTCCTTTTCAGCAATGCGTTGCACTGTCAGCGCAGCGCGATTAAACGCTACACTCTTTAGAGTAACTTGTGTGTGCCTCTTCTAGTATAAAGGCAGACATAGAAAACATCGAAGCGTTATTGTGGCACCTCAGATATGCGCAATAATCGATTTTTAATTGACAATCGCACAACTATGAACGCTAAACCTTGAGCAATATTGGTGGGCGCTGCGGATGGGGTTGGCCGTTGGACGCCGTTTGAGGTATCGTTAGGGCACACAAACCGACAGATGTTTAGACAGACAGACAGACCAAAGTTTTTTGGTCGAAGGTCCCCAAGAAAGACTATCGTCTAAAAAAAATTCGGACTCATTGAGGATCAAATACGGGCAGTTCGCGTGGCAAGCAGGTGTTCTACCACAAAGCCATGGTGTTACTTGCAGTTGCTACGGGAAAAAACACTACATAAATGTCATGTCGGGGAAGGAGTCTCCTTAACGCATTTGTTCGACAGGTGTCACGGCGAAAACGAGCCCATTCGGCAATTTGTAGGGGCATTTGAGAGGCCTTCAAACTATGTCGTAAAAGGCCGGGATAGTGCCCCCATCACCGCTAAAACGCACGGGAACTTTCAAACAGCTCTAAAAATAGACAACTAAGTACATCCAGCGGAAAACATATGCCTTTCTATGGGCATCGATCAAGCAAACAGCAAACGCTACATAATGTACTGTCATCTGCGAGGCATTGTGAGTAACTTTACGGCTCTTCAAGAAAATGCTGTTTCTACATACCACAACACATGAATAGACTTAGCTTTTCATTCTCACGACAGCATTAAAGAAGTGAAGTACTGCAGTTGCCATTTTACCGACCTAAGGCGATGCTTGTTGTGGTTGGCCGGAAGAGGTCCCCAGCAGATCAAGTTGAACGAATGCCAGATAACTAACGCGTGATGGACGGCAGAATGTGACCATTTACAAATACAAGTGTCACGCCTACGTGCAGTTCATAATACAGCATCATGTGAATATATCAGTGTACAAAATATTCATGAAGTTGTTTTAAAAGTGCTGTTAAATAGACCGAAATTTGTACCAATTTTTGTCAGTGGTAATTGAGGCTTCTGTGCTTGGACGTTTCTTAATGAGCTTTTTGTCTCCTGGGACAACTTGCCAGTGTCCTGTCTAACTACCATACCTCCAACTTCCCCTGTGCAACCCGTAGAAATAGTCGTCGGATTATCATACCTCGCGTTAACGCTAAGGCTGGTCTCTTCGATAGCAGCCGTGTACTAGACTCTGAATTCCTGTACTTTCCCTCTCAAAGCTAGCTCATTGGATTATTGCGTATCAGTTTCGGTCGTTCCTTCTTTAGGTCTAGCCGAATTCGATACCATACCATTCTTTGGTCAATGCATCGTACCTTGCCAAGCAATTTCATATCGTGCACAATGCGTGGGTGTGCACTCACTATAGAGTCCAACTCGTTCTTACTTTCGCCATTAGGGCTCCTCTATGACCACTTACAGTTCCCTCGTTTTCGCTAGAAGACATTCATTATGCGCCAAATATGGCGTTCTTCAAATTGTACTAATAACTCCCTTCTGGCATTTCCAGTGCCAATGCCATAATCTCCAAATGCCTGGTCTCAAGTCTGCTTCTTCCCCACTTTGGCATTTAGTTCACCCATCAGTATAGTATACTGTGTCTTTACTTTACTCATTGCTGATTCCACGTCTTCATAAAAGATTTCAACTAGCGCATCATCAAGAATTGATGTAGGGGCGTAGCCCTATGCTACCTTCATCTTGTATCTCTCATTAAGTTTAATTATTGCGATAGCACTTATAGGGACACTCTCGACTGGATTTTGCAGCCGGCATCGTTGTGGTGCGCCGTTTACGAATGGTGGTATATATATAAAAACGCAAGAAAGAAAAGAATCCATGCAAAAAGGCGCTTGCGTGCGGACTCGAACGCGAAGCGTCCACGTCGTGAATGCGAGGCGTTAACCACTGAGCCACCGAGGGGTACCTCCTTCCACGTTTAAACGGCAAACAATTTACATATACCTCTTACCGCTGTTGACGGTCATCTCGGGGGGACGGGGACTACCGTGTTTTCAGCATTACCAGGAAGATGGGGAAGTGAACGCGCGGCGGCTCTCATCTCTCAAGCGTACTTTGGCCCGTGCAGATTAGGGGAGTAGACGATCTCTTCCGCGACATTATCTCCCAGTGGCCAGGATTATACGTCTTGGCTGGCGTTGGGTGTGCATGGAACAATTTTTTTTGCAGTTACGGGGCGCACAAAGGTCACTGGAATCATTGCACAGCCTCCGTTTGCGAAAAGGGTACGTTTTTCAGACACAGCGAAGTAACAATTCAGACGCTTATTCGCGTTCATCTTTACCTGTGAGTGCGTTTTGTGCATCATTTGTGCGTGAGAAAGCGGAGCACGTTTTGATCTGCTTGCAATTATGAGCGTGACCTTCCAATTTGTTGCTATAGCGTTCATTGCTTTGCCTTTGCGGAAAAGCTGCGACTTTTTTATGATACCTACCACCTTTTCATTATAGGTGTATATTCATTTTTGTTACCAACTATATTTCTGTGGATAACGAACACCATGCCCAGTTCTCTCCTTTCAGCCAAGCCAAGATGGCAAAGAACGTGCTCATGCTATAGCACTGTATCAGCTTCATCTATCCTCCTAACCTCACTAAGCCCTATTACATACCATATATTAGCTCCTCGATTAGACGAAGTCAGAAAAGCCTTGGAGAGAATGCAAAGCGACAAAGCTGCTGGTGCGAAACAGGTAACAACAAATCTGCTGAAAGACAGAGGACCAATTGTGTAAAAAAAAAAAAAACTAGCTCCCTGCTCTCACCTTGTCCATTTTTGTTACACCTATGATTTTCCTTTCCATTGCTCCCTGCATCATCCTCAACGTAAGTTTTACCTTCTTTGTAACCCTCCAGGTTTCTACCCCGTAGGTAAGTACCGGTAAGGTGCAGCTGTTACATATCTGCCTACTATCCTCTTCAGATGTAGTCGCAATCTACCAGTCATGATTTGGCAATGCTTGCCGAATGTGCTCCCTGCCATACTTATTCTTCTAGTTTCTTCAATCTAGTGGTTCGGCTTCATGGTTACTACCTGCCCTAAGTAGACGTACTCATTTACAACTTTCACTGCACTGCTACCGGTCCGATTGATTGATTGATTGATTGATTGATTGATATGTGGGGTTTAACCTCCCAAAACCACCATATGATTGCGAGACGCCGTAGTGAAGGGCGCAGGAAATTTCGACCACCTGGGGTTCTTTAACGGGATCCCAAATCTCAGCACACGGGCCTGTGACATTTCCGCCTCCACCGGAAATCAGCCACCGCAGCCGGGATTTGAACCCACGACCTGCGGGTCAGCAGCCGAGTACTTTAGCCACTAAACCACCGCGGCGGGGCCTGCTGCCTTGGTTCGAAGCGCTGTTCTCTTCATAGGTTGTTGTACATTACTTTCGTTTTGTGCAGATTAATTTTCAGTTTCAGTTTCAGTTTCAGTTTTATTGAGCATTTTCTTCACAGAGTTGCGAAAAAGAAAACGCAAGGATAGGAGCAAAAAGCTGCTATATTAGCAGCTTGACGAGGCTCCTACCCCTTTTCACTTGGCATTACAAAATCAGCAGAGCACAAAACATGAAAAAACAATTTGACGTCGATTTTCAAAACTTCAATAAATTAGGAAATAAAAAGAAAATGCATCAAAATTACATCAGTTACAGGTTTACATAAAATAAGCAAACCACATAGAGAGAAAAACAACAAAAAACAAAAGAAAACAGCGTGCGGCCAATCTTGAAACAATGCACACGTTGCTAAACGGCTACCAAAGTATTACAAAATGATTATACAACGTTTACAACACTGGGTATGCGAAAAGCACGAGTTTTAATGCACAAGGGAAACACTGACGAGTGAAATGTTGTATGTTTTACTCGTAAAAAAAGCAACGAAAAAAAATGTCAAAGAAAGCAAACATTATACGATGCCATGTTACACAAGCACTATTATAGGGTGTTTCTTTTACATATAGTACTGTAGCCGGACAACTAGAAGATGCTAAAACTACACGGCGCCATTTTGGATGAGAAGGTTCTTAAGTTGTTTTTTATGTATATTAAAGATGTCGATGTTTTTATTTTCAAACAAGTTAAAACAAGCTGGAATACAGTGTTCAAGTCTTCTCAAACCGTGATTAGTTCGCGAATAAGGAACAAACCAGGAAGGCCTTTTCCGAATGTCATAATAGGATTGTGTATTTTCCCTGAGGTTACACAGTTTAAGAAAACAAGCATTGTTTGATAGCAAGCTTTGTTTGTATTTCATAATAAGGTTGAAACTGTGTATGTGATCGATCGGTAAAATCTTATATTCTCTGAATAAATGACTTGTATGTGCGTCGTATGGTACGTTTGCAATATGACGAATCGCTTTTTTCTGCAGTAAAAATATTTTGTTCCGATTTGCTTTAGATGTATCTGCCCACACTAGACTACAATAGTTTATGTGAGATGAAAACAACGTATTATAGAGTAAATGTTTAATGTTTGCTGGAAGTATCTGTCGAAGTTTAGAGAGAGCACCACACGTCCTAGCTATATTTCTAGTTACTTTATTAACGTGTTCATCCCAATTAAGATTTTCATTAAAAATTACTCCTAAGGATGAAACTTCTTTGACAACCTCAATTTTTTCGGGCCCGAGATATATATCCAAACCACGACAGACAGCCTTCTGAACCGGTGCGAATACCACAGCTTTGGATTTTTTTGTGTTGATCGTTAAATAATTTGCAGTACTCCAAATGAAGATGTCGTTAAGAATGTTGTTGGCTGAGTCTGCAAGCTTACCTAAATCATTACCATGAAAGAATATACTAGTGTCATCTGCATAAATTATAAAGTCCACATATTTGCTGACACTTGTTATGTCATTTATATAAATATTAAACAGTAGGGGCCCTAATATGCTGCCCTGAGGTACACCTGACGTTATGGTTAGTAGGGAGGATTGGCTGTCATTTATAACTACAGATTGCTTTCTTTGTGATAAATAAGATTTCAGAAAGTGAAGTGGGGTTCCCCGAAAACCATAATGACGCAATTTTGCATAGAGTACTTCGTGGTTGATTCTATCGAACGCTTTGGAATAGTCAATAAAAACACCCAATGTTAACAGTTTCTTTTCAAATGAGTTAAGTATGAGTTCTTTTTGTGTGAGGAGAGCCAGTTCCGTGGACATGCCCCGTCGGAAGCCAAATTGATGCGGTGATAATATAGAGTACTTTTCACAAAAAGACATGACACGTTGATATATTATTTTCTCTAGCCCTTTAGATATAACAGGAAGTATCGAGATCGGACGATAATTAGAAAAAATATTTCGGTCACCAGATTTGTATAAGACACTAACTCTCGCATGCTTCATTTTTTCTGGGAAAACTCCCGTGGATAAGCAGATATTAAACAGATGGGTAAGAACAGGTAACAAAACATCAAGTGCTGCTTTAATAGGTCTAATTTGTAGGTCATCTATGTCCCGAGCAGTAGTGTTCTTTAGTGACATAAATACAGACAGTACTTCTTCAGGAGTTGTGTTTAAAAAATATGCAGTGCTCATGTCACTCTACTCTCCTTGTTTTAACACCTGTCACTCTACTCTCCTTGTTTAAATCAGTAATAATGGATTGCGATTCATCCCCTGCGTTAAAAACGCAATGCCATCAGTGAAGCACAGGTAACTAAGGTACCCTCCATTAACTCATATATATCACTCCTCCCAATCTAAGCTTCTGAAGGCCTTTATACTCGTTCAGATCAACAACTCGCTGTGGTGGCTTAGCGCCTAAAGTGCTGCTCTAAGCCGATCATGGTGCAGTGTTTTTGGTGCTCGGCAGCTAACCGTAAAGACGCAGGCTCGAATCCGGTCACACATGTCGCATTTCCATGCAAGAAAAATACTCGCATACTAAGATTTAGGTGCACCAGCCATGCTGGTCTAGTGGTTGTGCTGCTCGACGGCTGAACTACAGGCGCCGGAATCAAATCCGTCTCATCAGCCGCATTTTCGACGGAGGCGGAAATACATAAGACCCGTTTTCTTATATATTGGTGCGCGTTAAAGAATACCCGCCCTCCACTACGACATCCATAATAATCATATCGGTATTTTAGGATGCTTAACCTTATTTAACACTTTACCATTTAAAACATTTAGTTTACCTTAAATTTTTAACATTCATAACAATAAACAAATATAACGGATTTTAATTATTACTAGCTTTAGCTGAACATTATAGAAAGCTATGTGAGTTTCTTCGGAGCGCTCTAGTACGGCACGCCTCATATTCATATCGGGGGATCGGCACGTCATACTCACAAAATTCTTCATTATTTTTCAAGTCGCTACACAGCTATGTAAGGGGGCGCGGGTTCAAGTGCCGGCCACGGTGACTACATATATATTTTTGTGAAATGCAACAAACACCCGCTTGCTATGGTATGGGTGCACGTTAATGACACCGTGGCCTAAAACGTCACGCCTCGGTACGTTGTGCTTCAGTTGTGGCACTAAAAACACCATATATCTCATTTTTTCAGATCATCTTACTGGTCTAGTAATGGGGGAAACGCAATAATTGCATAGTTTTCAAGGACAAATGTTAGCTGCTGATCATGGCCTTGAGAAGCCTGTCGCTTGCTCTCGAACATATTAATCTGTCTAAATCTTTCACTATAAAAATTCTTGCCTTTTCTGAATACTCTAATCAGATACAGAGTTCTTATGTTTACCCATAAAATGTCAATTTTATGGCCTGAAACATTAAAAATTGCTGCTTTAAAGGAAGTTTTAACGAGTGCAGTTAAAAAATTATTCATTACCGTGCTTCCTTTGCCTCTGCTACACATCCTGGTCAGTATATAATAAAACTTCTGTTCGTGCGCTGCTGTATCTTTATTTTTTAAGAGCTCACCTCACATGACGGCGTGAAAAAGGAAATGTTCAAACGTTCACATTTGCTTGATGTTTTCTATTCCTTTTGGACGGCACGCTCTTATTGACACGTGCACTTATACAACTCAAACATCCGGGATAATGATATTATTAGTCCTCATAATTGCTTTTTCCCCTGCTATCAGTCTTTGCTGGATGCTATGGGCTGAGAGGCTTTGTTGGCTGCTATGGGCTGAAAGAGAGGGAAAAGAGGGGGAAGAGGGAGTGATGTATTTCAATTGCTACCAGCACTGCTGGTATATTCATCTATAAACTAAATTTTTTTCGTGGATTGCTGAAGAACTAGCATATATTCAAACACCACAATCACGACACGAAATGATAAATTAAAATTAAGTAAATAGATGTTTAGGAGATGGCAAGGAAACTAAACATAACGCAGTCCATACAAATAACAAGAAAAACAAGAAAATACTCTCTCGCTACTATTATTCTCTCATGTGAAAGGTATTACGTGAAATCCTGGTGCGTAGGCGGTGCTTATCGTGCTTGAAAGCGTTTATAGTGCATGGTTCGTCAGTTGGACGTCAATAAATTGTGGTGCACGCATCCTGATTGCTGAAGGCCTTGAAAAATAATTTATTTGTTATACGGTATAAGACCTTCGTCCAAATCTATTACTTTCAGACATGGAAGAGAGAGAAAGAGCTACAATAGTCTATACTGTTTTAGAAATATAAAAAGTGAAAGCTTTGCCACAAAGGCGAAGAAATGAACGCGAAAGCAACAATTTGAAAGGTCACACGCAGAATGATTAGCAGATCGAAACGTGCGCCGCATTTCTCGTGCACAAATTACGCAAGAAACGTAATCCCAGCTACAGATGCACGCGAATAAGCGTCTTATTTTTTACTTCGCTGAGTCTGAAAGGGCGTGCTTTTTGCGAACGGAGACTGCAATGATTGCTGTGACCTTTGTGCGCCCGGTAACTACAGCAAAATTGCTCCACGTGAAGCCCTAGGCCAGCCAAGGCGTACGACCCTCCCCTCGTCACCACTGCAATATAAGGGCGCGCGAGGGAGCGTAGCTCCCCTTCTCTCAGCCGGGAAAAGTTCGCGTAGGAGATCAGAGCGGGTGGCGTTGCGTGATGTGGTGACGTTCGCTCATTGCGCCATTTTTCTGGTTATGCTGAAAACACAGCTGCAGTGTGGCAGATATAAATAGCTTGCCGTTGGAACGGTGAAGACCGTTCTCCGGGGTGGCTCGGTGGTTAACGCCTCGCTTTCGCGACGTGGAGGTCTCACGTTTGATTCCGCGTGCAAGAGTTCTTTTTTTCTGGATTTTTTCTTCATTCGTTTTCACATATACAGATACGTATACATATACGGTGCATGACAACGACGCCGACGCCGGCGGCAAAATATAGCTAAGTGTGTCTATATAATTGCTATCGCAATAAAAGAACACGATCCTATCAACACAAACAAGAAGCTGCGTGATATTTAGTAGCTCTTTGCATAGCATGCAAGTAGCTGTATACATATGATGCTTGTAAAACACACTTTTAAAGACGATAGTCTTTCATGGGGACACTGGACGCAAAAATTTGTCTGTGTCTCTTTACATTTGTCTGTGCACCCTTACCGGTACCGAGTACTGTAAACGGCACCGCACAATACCCCAAATGGCCGACACCATCTGCCGCGCCCACCAATATTCCTCAAGAGTCAGCATTCATACTTGTGCGATTGTCAATTAAAAAGCAATAATTGCGCATACTTGAGACACCATAAGAACACGTATATATTCTGTATGTGCGTCTTTTACTATAAAAAGCATACCTATGTAATTCTAAGGACCGTAGCGTTTATCATGCTGCGCTGACCATACAGCACTTGCTCGAAAAGGCGAGTGTTTTCAACGCTTTACTAAGACGACATGGTGGTGACACCTACCCGTCACCTCGCATTCTACTCCTTATCACCTCTGAGATGGGCGCGCACGCCCGTCTCAGACACACGCGTTTTGTTTTCCAAAATAACTGCCAGGTAATGCTCATGTCTCACGTGTGACGTGACTTGATGTGCTCGTTCTCCTTCGCTGCACGCTCTAGGCACTCTAATGCAGGGCCCCCAGAATACCATTCACCAATTTTCTTGCGCCGATCATCAAATTAACGATTTGTTCACTCTCTTTAGATGCAAGATTATCGCTTCCGACGACATTTGCAGTGTGACATGCAGAAACGGGGCCAATTTTTTATATATTCTTTTCTTAGGTAATTCCCAGGTATTTTTTAATCGAACATATAACTAGCTTTTGGCTACAGGTCCGACAAGTGTTGACCTGTGTGTATAATTTGAAGTAAGCATAACATTTTTTAACACTCACAGTGATTTACTCTTGCATCTTAAGAGGGGGGGGGGCACTTTGAAAAACACAGCAGAAAGAATATTTAGTACGATGTGAATCCGGACCCACGGTGGTTGCAAGCATCAATTGGAGCCTTCTTTCGGTTCTTATGAGCCTCCTCTTGTAGCGTGTAATGGGTTACGCCATTTGGTTATGAGATGAGGAATAAACTACTGAGTCTGATGGCCTCTGTTGAATGGCCCTAGTTATATATGAAGTGCGTGGTCATCCTCTGGTGATTTAGAAAACAGCCAATTTGGTATTTTATGACATTGCGAGAATGGACGTTACGAAGCGAGGAATATTTTTTTCTTTTTCTTCATACTTTGAAGACGTCCTCGACATGGCGGTCATTATTTTTATGAAAGTGCAATGCTTCAGGCTTGTGTACATTGATTTAGCTGCGCGTTAAAAAACGTCAGATGGTCAAAATTTCTAGAGCTTTCCACAACGGCGTTTCACGCAACCATATGATTCTAGGAGGTAAAAACCTTATAAGTATTGTCATTACAATTAATAGAAGAGAAATAATTGTGTAAAATGATGCAAATATCACAATTTTTAATGTTATTGAAAATAGTATAACGCTAAATGTACGCCGCGTTCTAAAATAAATAGCATTAAGGTTCTAACACGTCAGACACTAAGTCGAATTACAGCGCTGGCAACGTTGCCGCCACATGAAGTTAACTTTGCAGCTTTTAGGAGTTATGTTGCGAAATATGGCAAGCGTGTTCCAGATGCTTTCGCTGAATTCTCGGCAAAAACGCACCAACGCTAAGCTTTGTTCTTTGCCTTTCCCTCGATCCCCCCCCCCCCCTATAAATCTTTAGACATCAGTCCTTGCAGATGCCAGACTACCGAAGACAGCCAAAAATCAGAAATATTCACAACTAATGCTTCCTTAATTGTCCCTTCCCAACTGTCTAGAAATTAAGGCGTTTTTCTTGAATCTTTCGCTCATCGTTTCATCTTTTGCCACTAACGTCTACGCGATGTCATGACAGCGCTTTCCCGAGCAGGACCGCGCAATAAGCAAGTTCAGTGTGTCGAGTTAACGGAAGTGGACGAGCTGCCAAGTGATAGGTGCAATGGTATTAAGTGTGATCAATCATCGTGTGATCGATCGACCGTAGTGCCGGTGTCATGGTAGCAAGACAGCGCAACCTTGTGGAGGTTCTCAGAGCGAGTGGCGTTCGGGACGAAAATTCCGCACCCTTGTAGTACATCTCAAACTGCTCGCGCGAGCTTGCCTGATGTCGCTGTTGCAACATTCTATCCTTATATTTATTTGGAATGGGTAAGCGCAATGCTTATCTCTTCTATCCGTTACCCGCTTTCGCATTTGCTTATGTGAAAACGCCCTGGTGGGTAGACCAGCACAAGTGTGACGATCCACGCACTGGTTGAAGCAATACAGCGTTTGGAATTCGTTCGTACGTATACGCCACCCTCCGCTCGATCATCTTGAGTTGGTATTATTGTCGGGATTAGTCACGTATTGGTAGCGATGACATGGGCCCGTAACATGCACTGTTCTCATGGATAAGAGACATCGTCAATAATCCCCATAAGGAAGCTAGCGCGGGCATCCCTGTCTTGTATACATGACACCTGCAACTGCGACTGCAAGGCAACAATAGGAACGTGGTGTGAATATTTCGTCTGGTGTGATGTCCACCGATGCTAGTATAGCGCAAACTTCAGAGACGAGGCATGAAAGCACATGTGTGTGTCGTTTTCTTTCGTCTTTCGTATCTGAAGTTCGCGCTATATGTAGCACCGAATGATAGGAACTACTATATGTACAATCATGGACTTATTATAGCTGTACCACATTTATAACCCTTTTTCAATATTTGACAGTATTTCCCGAACCACTGTCTGTGATTCCGCATTCGTATTTTTTTTCATACACTCCCACCCAAGCCGTTCGTATAGTCTATGTTTTTACCAAATGTTAAATCGGACGATTAAGAGCCGTGATACGTGATTTGTTACCTGTAACCGCCCATCTCATAGAGTTTCACTTATGTCTATAAAATCAGCTAGCAGGAGCCAACCATTGGTCTGACTGTTCACAAACGACACAGCTACTAACAATTACTGTCATAGTGAGCTGAGCCCCCCCCCCCCCCCCCCCCTTACCCTTTCGGCGTCACTGTTGGCTGCACGCTAGGCAAACGAACAATTAAGACAAAATATTCCTTTCACCACAGTGATAACTCAATTATGTTTTTACGAGGGAATGTTAAAATATAGTAAAATTTCTCAGACATTTTTCTGTGAGGATTTGTCTTGTAGGCTCTTTGTGGTGCGCAGTATTAAGACGATCGAGACCAGGGACTGCTTCGAGCGATTACGGTTCATTAGAAGAAGTGAAGTAACACGCCCACGCTCCAGGAAGCAGTCTTGTTTCTTCTTCTGGCGTTCGATGATGATATTTTATAGGCTTCCGTCTGCCCAAGTTGCAATAGGATAAGCTCTTACGGGCTATTCGAAACAACCCTTCTTAGGGTATATGTGGTTCACAGATATTCTTAGTTCTTTTTTGCTTGCGCGAAGGAGACAAGCTCTTGTTATTCCGTCTCACCCAAGGTAGAATTTTTCAATCCGGCACATTTTCCAAAATATTCTTGAAGCCTTGTCCTCAACCAACACCATGTCACCCTGTGAAAGTGGTTTTGCTTGCTGCGTCTTCGCTTTGACCGCAGCTCCTATTTCCATGATGTATTCTCGATGCCATCTCTTCCACCAAGTTCGCATGAGTTTGAATCTGCTTCGACATGCGTCTTCAAAGTCACCAGTGTACAGTGTTGCTTGTCCGTCTTGAAGCTGTCGCCGTCCGCCTATGATTTCTGCCGGTGTTAGTGGCGTTGGCTCGTTAAGTTCTCCATACACGTAAGTCAATGGTGGATTGTTGAGTGCTTCTTCAGCTTCTGCTACAATGGTGCGTAGCTCCCCTACCGAAGCTGTACTTTTCGATATTATCTTTTGCTTCTACGTCTTCAGGTTTCTTTAAAGGCGCTCGTAAAATCCTTCCTACCACGGGGCACACTCACCTATCGTTTTGCACTGAATTCGTTGGTCACTGCAGTGCTCCTTTAAGACCTCGTGTTTAATATTTTCTAGCATTCTGTTGTTTTACTCTTCAGCTCATAAATGTTTTGCAGTTGTCTGAGTAGATAACTGCAGGCATTTCCCGTCGAGCTGTAAATCGTCGGAATGCTTGCAGAAAACTTCACAATGACAAATCATGGGTAACTTCCAAGTGTACTTCTCTCGTTACCGTGCAGGTGAATATCAGTACCTATTGTTTCACAATCTGGTAATTGTCCTTTGCGTAAAGAGGTCCTGGGAAGTGAACTGCCGTGACTTTGAATGGTCGGGAATGGAGGCATGTTATGAGTGGCCAGCCTCCAGTTATGCCTCTTGCAGACGACACATCTGCTCAGAACTCTTTTCACTGCTTGTCTACCCTGCAATATCCAGAACTTAGTTCGAAGTTCCGCCAGCGTCACTTGAACTGATCTTTGTGATACTGTTTTATGCACGTGACGTATTAGAAGTTCCGTGAAATGCCCGTCTTTTAGAATTACTATCACGTGCCTGCTGAATTTTCGGCTGCGTTGCAATCGTCTCTTCTATCTGATGATTCCATCGTCATCAAGGTAGGCTTCGTGTCCATTGATTTCAAATGATGAGCACTTGAATGAGCCTCACCCTTTGACTGTCTCAGTGATACTTGAGTCTGTCTTATCCAATACTTCCCTGCATTTGTTACCTCTTTTCCTGTCAACTGCACATTGTGATTTTCTCTTCTTGGGTTATCAATGAATCTGAACACCCATGCTGTCACTCTTACAAGCCATCCGTAAGATGAATACCTTTCGATTTGTAAGATTGGTTCAATTTCGGCTCTTCCCATGCATTGGTGACATTGTGTTTTATGCTGATCTTCCACGTCTGTATTCGTGCGAATCATGCTTGCGGTGTTCTTTTCCAGTGATGTTATGCATTCGGGACCGTTCCATCATAACTCAACTTTGAGTTTATCAACGCCTTTGCGATTAGTCCTCGTGTAAGTAGGCCAGCAGGATTGTCGTCGCTTTGAACAAATGACCAGCTTGCTTGAAATGTTTTTTTTTTCAGGTTTCTGCGATTCTGTTGGTAACAAACGAGTACCTTTTGCTTGTTCCCTTGATCCAGTGAAGCACACTCATCAAGTCCGTCCAGCAGTATATTTCCTGAAATCTTTTGTTGAAGTGACCTTTGATGTAGTTGCATAATCTTGATGTGGCCATCAGTTCGAGTCACGCCTATGTCAACTCCTTAATTGGAGCTACGTGGCTTTTCGCTGTTACCAGTCTTGATTCTTTGCTTTCATCGTGGTATTTTGCTATTTTGTATGCTGCCACTCCGTATGCCCATGGGCTCACGTTGGCAAAAACATGCAGCTTGTATGCTTGTACTGGTTGGTTTTTGCTCGCGTAGCATCTGATGATTTCTAGAACTTTAAAGTCTTCTGCTTCAGACATTAGGTTCCTCTATTTGTTGCATTTTTCTTTAGGGAGCTGGTCGTCACGTGTGACGTTCGTTTTCCACAGTCTCTGCAGTCTTATTTTTGCGCGTGCTGTAAACGGTTGCAATAAACCGAGCAGGTCAAATATCTTCGCTGTAGCTTGTAACATGGCCATTTTTGTCAAGTACGTTGTATCTGTTAATAATTAACACTTTCCAACTAGGAAGAAAATCATGTCCCTAGGATGTTTTCATATCAAGCCCAGAAGCAATGTACATCCTTTAGATCGAATCTCCGTGTGAGAATCGGCGCTTTCGTTTTCATCTATTAATTTCTTTATTCGCTCTTCATTGGAGGTCCCTTTTCTCAAATTTATCGCTGCCACTCTGAACACTTGCTTTGCCTATTTGTACAACTTGACTGCCTCATAGAAGTTCCTGCTCCCTGAATGACGTCATCCACGTAGATTGCTTTCTGCAGTGTCCTTGTCGTATCAGGTAACCAGTCTTTCACTTGTTTCAAATGGTGCCTCATTTTAGCTGCCAGGATAAACGTGCTTGGTGTTGTTTCGAGCGTTATTTTTGTCATGCGCCATGTTTGCACTTCATTCATTACCCTTCCCTGAGCGTCATGCTTCCACCCAGAAATCTCATTGCATCTCTACCCTCTTCGTGTAAAGAGATTTGTAGAAATGCCTTTTCAAAATATCCTACTAATGCCACCTTTATTTACGGAAATGAATGAGCAGCTATAGCATGTCCTCATTCAAATTGGGTTCTGCCTCTAGGTTATCCTTTTTAGAATTGAACTGCACCGATAAATTTGGTGGAATCACTCTTTTCAATACTCGTAACAACATCGACTCATAGCACTTCGTTTCCACTTTTAGTGACTTGAGTTTCAATATATTAACTTGAACTCTCTGTAGAAGCCCATTTGTGTCATCGGTATCTTGCGCAGACCTTACTTTCTGCAAACTTAAGAGCTCATTCATGTGCATCTCAAATGAATGTTCGAGATTTCCAAACGTATGATTTTCAAGATTTCCAAGCATATTAAAAAGCACTATAAAGTGTGAGGGCGTCAATGAAGTTCTTTCTGTCTTTGTATATCGCGGCTGACGAGTCAGTTAGGTTTGCCCCCCAACTCGTGAAACAGTTCGTACGCCATCGATCACCATACATTTGATCTAGCTAACGCTGCAGATATCATGTAGTTGATATTCTGAAATCACTAGTTGTAATTGTAAAGTAAATGTGAAGAAATGATGATGATCAGTAGGTTTTAACGTCCCAAAACCACCATAAGATTATGAGAGACACCATAGTGGAGGGCTCCGAAAATTTTGACCACCTGGGCTTCTTTAACGTGCACCCAAATCTGAGTACACGGGCCAACAACATTTTCGCCTACATCAAAAATGCAGCCACCAAAGCCGGGGTTCGATCCCGTGACCCGCGGGTCAGCATACGAGTACCTTAGTCATTAGACCACAGCGGCGAGGCAATGCGAAGAAAGGAAAGGGGACCTAAAGCAAACTTGCCGCTGCCAGAGAGCGAACTTGCGATCTTCAAATAACGCATCCTCTGCTTCATCAACTGAGCTACAGTAGTGGTCATCTCCCCGTCCACTTTTATGAGGCATATATGTGAATGTGCAGTGTCAGTGAGCACCGCTAGCAGCCAGATGGTGTGAGTGAACACTCTTTTCCTGCCTATTGGCGTCACGTAGAACGTGATCCTATTGCACGTTACAAAAGAGAAATGAGCCCTTCAATTTCCCCTTTTTTTACTTCATTCATAGCGAGGGTCTCACTCTGGTATACTTGATGCATCCAGGTAGTATGCGAGATATTATTCGTCGGCTGTCACCTCCTAATAAGATCAAGTGCTTCGTGACGTGTTCCACATTCTCTGTAATCGCTAGTAGCAGCGCTGACTATCTATCTATCTATCTATCTATCTATCTATCTATCTATCTATCTATCTATCTATCTATCTATCTATCTATCTATCTATCTATCTATCTATCTATCTATCTATCTATCTATCTATCTATCTATCTATCTATCTATCTATCTATCTATCTATCTATCTATCTATCTATCTATCTGCCTGTCTGTCTGTCTGTCTGTCTGTCTGTCTGTCTGTCTGTCTGTCTGTCTGTCTGTCTGTCTGTCTGTCTGTCTGTCTGTCTGTCTGTCTGTCTGTCTGTCTGTCTGTCTGTCTGTCTTCACATGTATATCCCGTAAGAGTGAACGTCGCTGTAGCTAAGTTGGTAGAGTATTGAAAGCGTTTTTCCAAAGTCATCTGGTCGCTGCCAGCGGCAAGTTATCTTCTTGTCTACTTTTCGATCTTCACACATAATAGTTATCTTTTTTTTTCTATTTTTCTATCTTCCCACATACAAGTTAAATTTTTGTCGACTTTTCTATCTTGACACATAGAAGTTATCTTTTTGTCTACTTTTCTATCTTGATATATGCAAGTTTTCTTTTTGTCTAATTTTCTATCTTGAAACATACAAGTTATCTTTTTGTCTACTGTTCTATCTTGACACACACAAGTTATCTTTTTGTCTACTTTTCTGTCTTGACATATGCAAGTTTTCTTTTTCTGTACTTTTCTATCTACATATATACAAGTTATCTTTCTGCCTACTTTTCTATCTTCACATATAAAAGTTATCTTTTTGTCTACTTTTCTACTTTTACATATAGAAGTTATCTTTTTGTCTATTTTTCTATCCTCGCATATACGTTACAATTACTACTAGTAACACCTTGTACACTTTTCTTGGCATTAATGCCTCTTGTTCTCATTATTCTCTTTGCTTATCTATATGGCGTCTTCCTATGTTTATTATTCTTATCCCGACACAATGCGATGGTAACAGGCAAAAGTGAAAAACAGCATAGCGAAATGGCTTCAGGTTTTGGCAGACCTTTCAAATCAACGCAACTTCCATTTTCGTTTCCTGTTGTGCCAAATGGCCGAGTTCAGTAATAAGAGCAGCGTGTCAAACGCCCACAAAGTTAGGGTTATAATTCATAAATTAAAAGTAACAATGTGAAACTAGTATAAAAAGGCACTGTTTGCTCCACCATTTTTAAGATTTCAAAGCAGTGCATATGTTATAGTTTGGGATGTCATACCTTCAAGAAAACTGAATGCCCCCTCCCCCCCCTATGCCAAGAAGAAAAAAAGAATTAACGGTACTAATTACGAGATCTGTGAAATTCAATTAGGATACGTACCATAACAAGAAAATTTGTGATCTGAAGATCGTCGCTTCACTGAGTCAAACGCATAACAGACATTAGAAATAATGGAAAGTGCACGTACGATCTCTCAGACATCGGCAGGCCTATGTATGAAGGTTCTTCTTTCAAGATATTCTGTTTAACATAGTATAGTATCTTCCTGCCTTGAATTTTGCTTGTGGTGTTCATCAATAATTTGTAGAACTTCTTAAACTAACTTTAGAGTAATGAAACGGGGGAATAGTATCTTCACTCTTTGACTGGGGAAGTCGTACATAAAACCTTCTCAACGCAAACGATCTCAATTATCTATTGTTCTCTTCCAGATGCTTTGCTCGGTGGCTGCCACAGGTAAGGCAACGCCTAAACGTTTTGGTCATTTTTCGCTAAAAAGAACCGCAGCATACAACACAAATAAACAACCTGTTCATAAAGTCGGTAGGCTTTTGAAATAATGGACGGATAAAGGCAGCCGTCTGGCGCATAAGGGCCCTAATCTTAATTTCGTGTAGGGGAAACTTCTCGACTGGGTGGCCAGTCCTGTGTAGAGCGACCAAAATATTTTTTTTCTATAAAAGTCTGCCAAAGTTTTTTTGTGTTTTTTGCACTCTATTTGTGCAATCTTTTATCTTGTTACAAGCTAAGATCGCAAAGATTCGCTGCTTCTATGACACAACAACTACTCCAACTCGTCGCGGCCCCAGCAGAGTGTGCTAGCGCCGTGAATAGTAGGAGTGGCCTCATTTTGAGCTATCAAGAGCACACGTATTGTGCTATTGCGCTAGCTGGTTCGAAAGTGTGATCTATGGCTATGCAAGGACATGAATATGCTTTTCTAACGTCTCACCTTAGTGATAACATTAGCGTACCGAATGCTCTTGCAGATATGCGGCTTCCCGGGTCACCTCAGTGACAGTATGTGTTGCCATTGATTTATCTGGAGATAACTGGCTACCTAACGAACAACAATACCGACATAGTCATTAAACAGCCTACACTAAAATGACAAAAAATGGGATGAAGTGTAAAAAAACACAGTCATCCAGAGAGTCGTGTTTATCATAGCTTGAAGTTTCAGTGGGTACACGATTGTCGTTTAAAGTAATTTCCATTATTTCACTGGATATAGTTCTAAGGCCGATGATGGTCCAGATGCATCACTTTACCACAGGAGACGGCAGTGTAGGCAGCCTGAGCGCCGCCCTCGTGGGACCGGACACGGCCGTGTTGTCCTGGATTCAGCCGGCTAGTGGAGCCGACGGATACGAGCTGCGCGTGATGCGTGGCTCTGCGCTTGTCTTCGCCCAGCAGTTCAAGCTCGATTCGGCGACAAAGGCCGAAACCGTGCTGTACTATAGACTTACTGGGCTTCGGCCAGCCACCACGTACAACGTGTCAGTGACTGCCATACTGGCAGGCCAGCAGGGTCCAGCCACCAGCGTTGTGTTCACCACAGCTCCCTTGGGTGAGGTGTTTCTTCCTGCATTTTTTTTTCTAGCAAGGTCGAAGCCAGCGTCTTGAAGTCTCATGTGCGTAAAGACATGCTTTTGGAGTTTATAGCTTTTGATTTGTCGGGCGAGACTAAACATTTTATGTGCGGCAATACAAACAAGTTAAAAAAACTGCCCTTATTGTGAAGTCTAATTATCGTTAATTAAACAGCTTAGAAAATACCACCCAACGCTTGGATTCCCCCTTATGCGACTTGAATGAGAAGAGGTTGGTATATTCTATATTGAAATACGGTCATGCCTGTTTCACCGGAAGTTTTCTATGCAGAGATACAAACGGCTGAAAAGAGATTGTTTTGATATATGTACATGAAGAATTAGCCGAATTTGTTCTCCTGAGAGGTAGTTCTCATTCCAACACCTTAAATAGATAGAGTGATAGATGGAGAAATAGATACATAGATAGATAGATAGATAGATAGATAGATAGATAGATAGATAGATAGATAGATAGATAGATAGATAGATAGATAGATAGATAGATAGATAGATAGATAGATAGATAGATAGATAGATAGATAGATATGTGGGGTGTAACGTCCCGAAACCATCATATGGTTATGAGAGACGTCGTAGTGGAGGGCTCCGGAAATTTCCACCACCTGGGGTTCTTTAACGTTCACCCAAATCTGAGCACATGGGCCTACGCACTGCAGCCGCCACAGCCGAGATTTATTCCCACGATCTGCGGGTCAGCAACCGAGCACCTTAGCCACTAAACCACAGCAGTGAAGTCATTACAACACCTTCAAAACATTTCAAACAAGCGGTAATTTAGTAAAACGTCAGTATGGTTATAGCGTTCAAGTCATACTAACGTCACCTTTAAACAATTCATTTAGACAAAGCTAGCACAATCCAAAATTTAACTGTGCTCATTTCTTCCGAGGGTGCAGTGCATCTTGCCGTTACAACATCCTCCGCATCACCCGATGGCCTTGTAGAAGGTGGTTGGTATAAACACTTGGCCATTAGCAAAACACTGGTTCTTGCACAAGCATGAACGCAAAACCCAAAGCGCAGTTCGCGTTTTGCGAGTGCGATGTGGTGGCGTAATCTCTCACAGCCCTTTTCAATGAAGATCAAATTTTATATCTTTCAAGTCAATGGGACTTCTTCCCCAGAACGATCCGTAAAAAGCTTTGATAGATGTCGCATTGAACAAGCATGAACCAAGCATCTAAATACAACCTCGAAAATATACACATATGCAAATTTTCTCTCGGGTACTCTGTAAATAATGCGATACCGCTGCGTTTGTGCCATGCCTACAAAGCTGTTCAAAGAGCTGCAGAAAACATTAGTAAAATTCATCTAAGCAAAAAAAAGAACGCTTTTCTGAAAATTTGTTAAAACTCGTTCAAAACGTAGAAGTAAGAGATTGTACTTTTTTCGAAAATGTAATCGTCATAAATCTTAATTCGCTGTGTACATACTGTTGCCACCATTGTCAGGTGCCAGTTTTGTTCGTGCTTGTTAAATCAATGTGCATGATCATCAAGTAGCACTCGTCTGGACAGTAATCGTAACTTCACATAATGAACTGTGCAAACTGTCAGTGATTTGGCCAGCAGAACATTGCCTGGTAGTAATTGACGTCTTTATTGCCTTAAGAACGGTCGGGCCAGCCACAGTGACTTTGCATGGCTTGCCTAGTAAAACCATACGCCGAGACTCCAAGGAGCAGCAATTATCGCAAACTTTTATTTACAGTAGGAAGAAAACACACACGCACACCGATTTGCTGCGTATTCATGGCATTTCTTGAAAGTCAAATTGATAGGCCTTTGTAAAGACGTCACAACACTTGCCTGTAACCTACGACGCCAACATGCTTTATTTGTGCTAAAGGTAAACACCAATGTGTCTTTGTCGCGCTTTTCATCTGTGGATTATAATATGTGAAAAAAGGCTACGAAGTGCTATATGAATTACGGTATGGGTCGTTCGTATAACACTGCCAGGCATTAATAAAGTAACTTAAGAAAAAACACGGACGCATGGCAAAGAAGAGCACCGTCTGTGCTTGTATTTGTGTTCTGGGGTTTGTTACTAATTGTGCTACTAGGATTGTGCTACTAGGATACCTAGTGAAGTGCTGTTGCTGCTTGAACGAACAGAAAAAAAACTAGTTAGAAGGGCCAAACTAAAAAAAATCTCACTAATTTCAGTAGGTGCCACCTCTTACTGATGGTGTCTAATTTCTTGCTACCTATTTAACAAAAAGCATGGCTAATCCCCTGTACAGTCGGTGTTGATGACATGAGAAGCATAAATGAGTATGTTATGCCACTCTAAACTCACCACATTGTTACGGGGTGCATAAATGTACACAGTAAACGCAAGTGGAGATGTTATGCGCACTCAAGTACCTGGAATAGATGCAAGTATGCAGTTTATAGCCGCCTAACGACAGCACCGTTAACGTTTACAATACCAGCCTCAGCTGTTGTAGGTATGTAAATTATGCCGTACATGTCTTCCATGTTTGCACCCGTCATTTACCTTCGACATTCATTCACGTCACGTAATACCAAATTTGGCATATATGCAACTAGCGAAACGGCCGCGAGCACGCTACGAGCGTAGCATGTGGTTATGTTTTACATGACACGCATGTCTTCATTATCATGTTTGGATGTGTTACTTACTTTTATCGTCCATTCACGTCACGTAATACCCGATTGGGTATATGTGAAGCTAGCGAAACGACCGCGAGCACATCAAAAAAGTGGCATGTTGTCATTGTCCTATATGAAAAGCATATCATCATTATAGTGTTTGCACGAATCATATACGTTCGTCCTCTGTTCACGTCAGGTATTACCAAATTTCCAATATGTGAAGCTAGCGAAACGGCCGCGAGCGCATCATGAGCGTGGCATGTAGACATGTTCTTACATGACACGCATCAGATGACTATCGTGTTTGCTCACCACGGACCTAAGCTAACGGGGGGGGGGAGGTTTCGACTCCCTCCCATGCCTAGCCGTGCGTAGCTTTGCCGTGTCCCGGGAGAAAGGAATCCTGGGCGTTGAGCCGACGCTGGGTAATAAGACCTATAACCCCCCCCCCCTCCCCCGGCATAGGCAACACATCCCTTTGGCCCCGGCTTCACGTACACGGCACCCCTGGCCTGACCCACCAAGGGAAAATTGGCAGTCGCCTTTTACTGTCTCTCCCTCCTTACATATTCGTCTTTCTCTCCCACTTTTTATCTGTCCTGTCTCCTTCTCTCTTCCGTTTACTTCCAAATTTCCTGGCGGCAAGGGTTAACCTAGTGTGGATACCCAGTCTCAGCTATTCCATATTAGGTTACAGCAGCGCTGTACAGCTGGCGTCGACAGTACTTGCCGAGCCTTTCCTGCCACGTCCACTGGTTGGGCTTGGTGGCGGGCGGCTGGCACCGCTCCTGAACTTTATAGTCGATTTATGGCAAATGCCCCCCCCCCCCCCTTCATGATCGCTCCCTGAAAAGGTGGCGCACTGAAGACACATTCATGCTCAAAACACCAAAACCGACCTTCCCAAAATACCATGTTATTCCTAGCCAGAACAAAAAGAAGACAGCACGTGCAATATGACCTTTTCTTGAGTCGAAAACTCTCACCGAAGCAATAGGTCCAGGCTATAAAGTCTCAAAGACGGGAAGTGGCGATTTCCTACTGGAGGCTCATGACAAAGCTCACTATGAGAAGCTGTCTAAACTTCCGGCGTTTGGAGAAACCCTTGTTTCTGTGGCCCCACACAGCTCCATGAACACTGTCCGCGGCGTTATTTCTGATGATGATATTCTTCAACTCTCAGAAAATGAACTATTAGAAGGCTCGCAAGACGAGAATGTAGTCAAGGTACAGAGAAATATTTCATGACGAGACAAGAAATAAACACAAACCAAACACATAATTGTCACCTTCGGTACCAGTAACTTACCAGAATCAATTGAAACCGGCTACTGTAAGCTCCGTGTAAGACCATATATCCCCAATCCTCGTCGGTGCTTCAAGTGTTAACGTTTCGAGCATGGATTGCAGAGTTGCAGAGGGCGTGCCACTTGCGCAAAGTCTGCATCCATTCAACACATATTGGATGATTGCCCCTCAGAAGAAACTCATTGTTCGAACTGTGAAGGAAATCACCCTGTCTACTCACAATCATGCCCCACATGGAAAAAAGAGAAACAAATAGTAGAACTCAAGGTCCAATTCAATCTGTCACTCCAAGAGGCCCGTAAACGTTTTTCACTGCACAACTCCTCTAATCCCTTCTTTGCAGATGTGACGCGCCGGGGTGCCGCGCCACATCTTCCTGCACCGGCGAATGTCACACAGAGTGTGGCCGCGGTCGGGCCTACAGCGCTCGCGGCTGGAGCAGCCTGTACTGCTCCGCCACCCGACAAACAGGGCCGACAGACCCCCGTGTCTGCTGAACCTCAGACCACTGTGAGCACACTTAAGTCCAAATGTTTTGTGATTGAGCCAGCCGAGCAGGCACCACCCACCACCTCACAAGAGGTGATGAATACAAGTACGACTCCTCCGGCGCCTCAGACGCGGAAGGATAGGCACAATTTTGGAGCGTGCCGGAAAAAAAAACCCGATTTACTGGGCCCCCAAAATGCCCTGTAACCTAAGGCAACGCTTTCGTACACACAGCACCACACAACACTAAATTGACACAAATACTGCAGAGGAACGTCAGAGGAATGCTGAGAAGCCTCGACAATATCGAGGACTCTTACACGAACATACACCAAAAACGCTGTGTGTGCAAAAAACACGCTTGAAACCAAAACACACAAACTTTCTACGTAATTACGTTATCTATCGAAAGAACCGGAATGATGCCATTGTGCCATCCAGTGGGGTTGCCATGAGAGTCAATCAAGGGATTGCATGCACACATTTACCACTACAAACACCCCTTGAAGCGATGGCTGTTTGAGCAGTTGTTTTAAATAAACTTGTCACCATCTGCTCTTTATACATACCTCCACAACACCGTCTTAAAACGCATTATTTCCAGTTCCTCATAGACGAACTTCCAGAACCCTACCTTGTCCTAGGAGACTTTAATGCACATGGTAGCCTCTGGGGTGACTCTCGCTGCGATGGACGAGGTCGCTTGATTGAACAGTGCATTTTTTTCTTCCGGTGCGTGCCTCCGGAATTGGAAAGAGCCAACATACTACAACATCGCTAACAATACGTACTCAACAACAGACCCCAGCATAACATCCCCATACTTCCTGCCTCTACTTAAATGGGAAGTCATTAATAATTCATATGGTAGTGACCATTTTGCTATCGTTATCAGCACATCAATAACAAATACATGTCTTGCACACGTTCCCAAATGGCTCACCGACAAAGCCGACTGAAAAAAGTTTCAAAAAATGACTCTATCAACTTGGACTGACATGGCGGCGTTAAGCATAGAGGATGCTGTGTGCTACTTTACAGCTTTCTTGGTTGATGCAGCAACTAAATGTATTCCCCAATCATGTGGACCTTCAGGGAAACGACGAGTCTCATGGTGAAATAATGAGTGCCGTGATGCACGAAACAAAACAAAATAAGGAAAAAAAAACAAAATAAGGAGGACGCACTGACAGGCGAGAAAAAAAAGTTGGCAAAACTTTTTATCAAGCATAAACTCATACACAGATGAGTCGAGAGTCTGGAACATGGTGGGCAATGTGGCAGGACAAAAAGCACATTTCCTTCCTCTAGTGAACACACAAGAGGAGAGTTTGGAAGACGAGGCTAACACTCTCGGAGCGCAGTTCGAACGGCTCTCTAGCTCATCACACTATAGTGAAGTGTTTCGACGATACAAAGCCAGAATATAAAAACAGAGATTAGAATGCAAACCCACAACACATGAGGCATACAATGAATCTTTCTGTTTGGCTGAACTACAAGCCTTACTTACCTGCTGCAATAAATTTACCCCAGGCCCGGACCATGTGGCGTATGAAATGTTAAAACACCTGCCCACTGAAACTCTTAACGTTCTCCTCTCCCTGTATATTGTGGTATTGTCTTTCAGCTAGCCACCATCAGCCTGCAAGGAAGCTATCGTTATCCTAATTCTAAAATAAGGCAAGGACCCAGACTCAGTTTCCAGCTGCCGGCTAATAGCGTTATCCAGCTGAATTTGCAAGGTCTTTGAGAAAATGATTAACAGGCGCCTAATGCACTTTCTTGAAATTATTGGCCTACCGGACCCATACCAGTGTGGGTTTCCAGAGGCTCGGTACACCACTGACCACCTTTTCCGTATCGAGGCAGAACTTCGCGACACTTTTGCTCATAAAATTTTTTTTCTTTCTGCGTTCCTCGATATGAAAAAAGCATATGACACTACATGGCACTTTGGCATATTGCGAGGCTTGTCACCTTTAGGTGTGTGGGGTAGAATGCTGACAATCATTGAAAGATACTTGTCCAACCGTACATTTCACGTCCGAGTTGGCACTGTCTCATCTTGAATATTTGTCCAAAAAACAGGAGTGCCACAAGGAGGTGTATTGAGCTGCGCACTTTTATTATTTAAAATGAATTCTTTGCACCTGTCTCTCCCACGTAATATTTTTTACTGCATATATGTCGATGATGTACATTTTGGTTTCAAGTCGTGCAACATCTCAATGTGCCAACGTCAAGTTCAACTAGGATTGAACAAAGTATCTCAATAAGCAGATCAGAATGATTTTATACTGGATGCGCAAAAGAGCACTTGCATGTTGTTCTGCCGAAAGAGGAGCCTCCATCCTGACCCCGACATTGACCTGCATGGTCAACCTCTGTCAGTGAAGACCAAGCTCAGGTTTCTTGGACTAATATTAGACGCAAAACTAACCTTCCTCCCGCACATCAGGTATTTAAAAGACAGGTGCTTAAAAGCAATGAATATTTTGAAAGTGTTGTCGCGCACTACGTGGGGCAGTGACAAGAAATGCCTGTAAATTTATATAAAAGCCTCGTACGCACACGCCTAGATTACGGTGCTCTATTCTATCATTCAGCAACACCATCAGCCTTGAAGATTCTCGACCATGTCCATCATCTAGGCATTCTGCTCTCTGGGTGCTTTTCTAACTAGCCCTGTGGAGAACCTGTATGTGGATTCGAATGAATGGTCGCTCCACCTAGAAAGATGTTACTTTTTTTCTTTGTACTTTCTGAAGGTGAAGGCAGACAAGAAACACCCCTCTCATTTCACAATTATTGATTTGTCTTGTTTTGGCTTGTTCGAGAACCATCCTTCGTTGAGGCAGTCCTACTCGCTCCGGGTAAGGGGACTGGCCAACGAAACAGATGTGCCTCTTCTCGAACACAGTTTGATGGCTCCTGCAGCATATTTGCTACCGTGGCGGTGGCAGTTTATGGACTGTGATGTCTCTTTTGTTGAAGTCACAAAGCACGCACCACTTGCGCACATACATACATACATACTTCCTAGAACTACAACATAAATACACATGCCCTCAGTTCTTTACCGATGCCTCAAAGTCCAACACTTTGTGTCATATGCTGCGGTAGGCCAATCCTTTTCCGAGGCCGACGTTTTTCAACCTGATGCAAGCATTTTCACAAGAGAAGCTTACGCAATACTGGCAGTCGTAAAACACATCAAACAGATAAAATTACAAAAAACGGTAATATACACGGATTCTCTAAGTGTGGTTAAAGCCCCGGAAACCCCTAAAAACACAAGAACCCCATGCTGGTGTCACTTTACTCACTTCTCTGCACACTGTACACATCAAAGCAGCATGTCATTGTCTGCTGGGTGCCAGTGCACTGTGAGATACAAGGGAACGTTTTGACCGACAAGCTGGATGATTCCATCAACGACAGTACTTCCAGTGCATCAATACCAAACCCTGCACTTGACTTGAAACCTGTTCTAAAACAAAAGGTCAGGGTGTATTGGCAGAACAAGTAGGATAGACACACAGACAATAAAATTCATGATATTAGGCCGCAATTAGGTGATTGGCCGCCACTATCAAAATCACGACACAGAAGTAACACTAACAAGGCTTAAAACAGGAGATATACACTGTACACTTTCATATCTTCTATCTACGGGCAATCCGCCATATTTTGAGAAATGTGGAAACCCACTTACGGTTCCCACATTCTCGTCCAGGGCAGTGATCTAGATGCTCTAAGAAAAAAGCCCTTTTTACTGCCCTACCGACAGTAGCTCTCACTACACCCGGGGATGCTCATCGGTAGGGATCCATTTTTTAAACTGCAATCACTTTTTGATGCTTTTAAAAGATGTTCATAGCTTTCACCCTATATATTGAGATGATCCGTGGCACGACCTCTGTGCCGTGGTCTTGGCTGCAGTGACTACATCTCCATAATAGTTTTATTATCATGACATTTTGCCATTCACTTTCATGGCACATATGTCACGCCACTCTGAAGATTTTATTACTTCCATGTTTTTACCCGCGTTAGCGCGAGAAATTTTAAGGCCCCTTTACAGCCACGCACCATATCATTGTTCATATCGCTTGTCTATTGAAATGGCGCTCTTTGGTCATCAATTGGCCCTTGCACCAATAAATACCACTCATCATCATCATCATCATTGGTCAACTATAACTTGATAATATTTAACGGTGTGTGTACATGACGAGAAACAAAACACGAGAAGCCCGGTAAAGATTACATGCACAATTTTATTAATAACGAGCACTATAGTCATTAAAGTAGAACTAATAAGCCGGATTAACGCGACTCTATTACTCATCATCCTAAAGAAGCTGCTTTCAAAGTTGGTATAAAGTTTTAAGTAGTTACGTGAGTACTTATTAGCAGTCCTCTTTTCTTGTTACCTATGCGACAAGCTGTTCGTAAATTAGTAACTAACAACGAAAGCCTTTTCATATTGTATATTGCCTTTGAGTCGTATACAGTGAACTGGCTTCGTGGTGAGCCCCTAAGGCACAACAAACACATTGAGGTAAAGATAATATAATGCCCCAGTACAAATGCCATCAGTATATAGCGGAACAGGATTTATTCCTTAATGTAAATGGAGGATTGTCCAGCCGAGGTTATCCTAGGTAGTTCGGCCGTGTCAACAACATGAAGGAACAGCCGGGTTCTCACCAGCCGCGTCGTTCGTGCAGCACTCATGCGCACGATTGGCAGCTCATGGCGGAGTTGCGACATCGGGCTGGGCTCTAATGTGTGTGCCTTATTCGTTGCAGTGCGTTGCTGTAGTTGGTCCCTTGCACACACGCACGAACATGGTATATATACAAACACATACGCGTCAGATGGTGACCGTGAAACATGCCCTTCCACTATCTATAGGAACAAGAGAGCGGTGGCTGCCCGTGCCGATCCGGTGACACCGCCGGGAGGTCACCGTCATGCACGGCTGAGCAACACGCGTCTGGCAGCGAGGCCAGCCATCGGATCCCGCTGCGTTAGCTCGTCGCAATTTTCGAGGAAGCAGTGCTCTCCAAGGCGTTCCAGCAGAACAAAGCAGCTGTTCCCCGAATACGAACTATACATATATAGCTAAGAGGTCACTGCCAATCCGAAGTTCTCGCAATGTGGCTGAGTTTTTCTGCCCCCCCCCCCCCCTGCTGTAGTATTTACGGTAAAGGTCTTTTTGGCCGAGTGGCATTTGTACGCACCTGTAAGATATCGGTAGAGTGTGAATTACCTTCCTTTTAAGTATTAAGCCTAAAGTGCACCAGACGTTGGCCTTGAAAAGGGCAGTATGCGCTACAAACACTCACATGACCTCTACAGTTCCGAAGAGAATGACGATGATGCTGGGTTTCGTCTTCGAGTGATCTTAGCTCATTGCATAGAAGACCTTACGAGTTTTCTTTCTACCTGCCCTTAACACTTCTTTGCCCCACCGTGGTGGTCTAGTGGCTAAGGTACTCGGCGGCTGACCCGCGTGTCGCGAAATCAAATCACGGCTGCGGCGGCTGTATTTTCGATGGAGGCGAAACTGCTGTTGACCAATGTACTCGGATTTGAGTGCTCGTTAAAAAATCTCAGCTGGTCTAAATTTTTGGAGCCCTCCACTAAGGCGTCTCTCATAATCATATTGTTGCGTGAAGGCACAAGGGAAACTAGGCGTTTTAAAATATATTTACACAGCGCCAACGCGCAAGCCAAGATGGCGAACAAGAGAGAGCGCGCGCACACACAAGTCACCTCGTCTTCCTCAGCGCCTATCTCACTGTTTAAGTGGGGCATTGTCTCGTAACATAACCCCCGGGTGCTGAAGCACCGTCTCGGTGCTTTCTATTGTGTTGCCGAGTGGTAAAGCTTAAGGCGGGATACGTGGACAATGTCTGTAGACAGCGAAGCGGAGGCGGAGGAAGACTCGAGCGGGGCTATCTCGTATGTCACATCTGTCACCTGGCGCAATACGCGGTAGGGTCCCGAGTACCGGGAAAGCAGTTTTTCAGAAAGTCCGACGCGTCTAGTCGGAGTCCACAATAGCACAAGAGAACCTGGTGTAAAGGAAATTTGGCGGTGATGTGAGTCGTAACGATGCCGCTGGTGATCTTGCGATGCTAAAAGGCGCTGACGAGCAACTTCTCGTGCTTTGCGAGCCCTGGTGATAGCATCACGGGTGTATTCAGTCGTAAAGTCGACGGCTGTCGGAAAGATGGTGTCGAAAGGTAAAGTTGGATGACGGCCAAACACCAGGTAGAAAGGTGAAAAACCAGCTGCATCATGGCGTGAAGAATTATAGGCAAACGTAACGAAGGGCAATGCAACGTCCCAGTCCTGGTGGTCGGACGATACGTACATAGCGAGCATATCAGTTAAAGTCCGGTTGAATCGTTCAGTGAGTCCGTTAGTTTGCGGGTGGTAAGCTGTCGTAAATTTATGTTTCGTCTCGCAGGAGCGAAGCAGGTCGTCGATAACTCGGGAAAGGAAATAGCGCCCACGATCTGTTAGGAGTTGGCGTGGGGCGCCATGGTGAAGTATGACGTCGTGCAGGAGAAAATCGGCAACGTCTGTGGCGCAGCTGGTTGGCAAAGCCCGCGTGATAGCGTACCGGGTTGTATGATCCGTCGCGACAGCTATCCACTTGTTCCCCAAAGTGGATGCAGGGAAAGGGCCTAGGAGGTCAAGACCAAGTCGGAAGAAGGGATCAAAGGGAACGTCAAGTGGTTGGAGGAACCCGGCAGGACTCATAGAAGGTTTTTTGCGGCGTTGACACTGATCGCATGAGGCGACGTAGCTGCGGACCGAGCGATAAAGACTGGGCCAGTAAAATCGACGCTGTACGCGGTCATACGTCCGAGACAGTCCGAGGTGACCGGCAGTGGGAGCGTCATGAAGCTGGCCGATCACGCTCGCACGTAGGTGGGAAGGTACCACAAGGAGCAGTTCGTGTCCATCAGGGCGGACGTTGCAACGGTACAATGTGTCATCCTTAAGCACGAACAATCGAGTAGAAGGATCGGGTGCCGCAGAATGAAGCTTCTCGATGATGTTCCTCGCACTGGGTGCTGCAGCGCCTACGGCGGTGCCCGCAACCACAGCAGCGTGTCCCTTGCAGCTAAGTGCGCACATCCATCGAGGGCCCTCGTCACCATGCCTCCCGGTCCCAGTCCCGGAGGCTGAGGTCCCCGGCGGACCTTACGAGGGCCCCGAACAACCGCGACTCCTAGCGGCACCACCGCCGTTCACCACCAGAAGACCAGCGCGCAATGACTGAAATGACCGACACGCTAGGCCGACCGCTGGAGCCCGGACTCGCGAGGTTCTTCGCCCGCAGCAGCGTCCTCATTACGGGAGTTACAGGCTTCGTTGGCAAGGTTTTGTTGGAAAAGATTCTTCGCTCGTGTGCCGACGTTGGATCGATCTACCTAATTGTTCGTGGCAAAAGGGGACTACGCGCCGAAGATCGCATTGCAGACATCCTCAAAATGCAGCTGTTCCAGAGGCTGAGGCAAGAGAGGCCGCAGGCCTTTCAGAAGATTGTTGTCCTGGAAGGCGACCTGACTCTTCCAGATTTGGGCCTGAAGCCCAAGGACAGGCAGCTGCTGCTGGATACAGTAAACGTTGTCATCCACTCTGCTGCTACAGTAAAGTTCGACGAACCCATCAAGAATGCCGTCAAAATGAACCTAAATGGCACGAGAAGAATAATAGAGCTTTGCAACGAGATGGAGAACATAAAAGTGTTTGTTCATGTTTCCACGTGTTACTGCAATTGCGACAGGGGAGAAATCAAGGAAGAAATTTACCCAGCACCTCCACCAAAATGTTGCGTGAAGGCACAAGGGAAACTAGGCGTTTTAAAATATATTTACACAGCGCCAACGCGCAAGCCAAGATGGCGAACAAGAGAGAGCGCGCGCACACACAAGTCACCTCGTCTTCCTCAGCGCCTATCTCACTGTTTAAGTGGGGCATTGTCTCGTAACAATATGGTGGTTTTGGGACGTTTGCTTTGCTTTGCTTTGCTAGGTACATGGCACGTACCCACTTTGGCGGATTGGCCAAGAATGCAACGTAGAGACTGTTAAATGTTATTTCAGGTAAGCTATGGAATTTAAAACCAAAAATAAACAAATGGAATGACAATATTACGTAAAACATTCAATTTAACTAGAAGTAATATGCTTTTCAGCCTGTATTCAAGACTGCCGTAATAACCTGACGAGAATAATTTTGAAAACTTAAGTTTTAACTTAACGAAATTACGAAAACACCACATATCATCACTTCTTTTTTTTCTTCGTGCACGAGCTATGCACCTTATTCGCTCATATCCACAGTGGGTATGCGCCACTAGCAATAAGAGAACAACAACAACAACAACAACAACAACAACATATCAACATTTTGCCTCTCTGGTGGTAAGCTGCCAACTGTGACGTTTTACCGCAAGATTCATTTATATATTACTTACCTTTTTACGCAACACCAAGTTCCTGGTCGCGAACTAGACCAAAACTCTTCTGTAACGAAATGGTCGATGAAGTGGCATTTATTTGTTTTCGTGAGAATTTCGTTGTCACGAAAAGAAAAGAATGCGCGTACCCATTCCTTAGCGCAACCAAAATTTATTTAAGCAAGTCGCTAATCCAGCTCCATTTCACGCTGCTTTGAAGGAGCTTGACGGCTCGAGCCTTGCTGCTTAATTAGCCTTGGATAGCTTCTTTGTCATCACGGGCACCGAAGAATGTGTGAATCATGTGAAAAACATAAAGAACATCGTGCAAATTTAACCTAACTGCTTTTCTTACATATTGTTTTTTTATCAATTTTGTGGTCACGCTGATATTTTAGCACACTTTTGATGATAGGATTGCCGTCTGGACTTTTCATGCATGATCAAGTCATCACTTAAAATATAATTTGCCGGTTTAGTTGCAAGAGAAGCGCCAGCTTAAGACTTTTCCCAGCGAAAAAAATTTTGAAGCTCGAATCCATTTCTTATTCAGGCTATCTCAGGCATCCAGCGTTTTCCGCGGTGGTGTCCGCGCATCGGCAGGTGTTATCTCTCCGCTCTGACTCACTTTCCCATAGCAACAGCTTCGGGCGAGCGCGCTTATCCTCGCCGCCCCTAGCAACCGGAGCATGTGAAGCGAGTGAGTGTAGGACAGGGTAGGTGCAGTGCATAGAGTTTTACACATTAATACCTAGAGAGGAACCTGGCGCGGCGATCATGTACCCTCATGGGAATGATGGGAAGTACAAGCTTCGAATTGGATAGTGTTAGCTAGTGAACTGATTACATATCTTTTTCTACACTTTCAGTTTCGTTCTTTGCACAGCGCTGGTAGTGGGGTGCGGTAAAAAGCGACGAGGCAGTTTTTTGTTGTTCGGAGAGGCTGAAGACCACTAGGTCTTTTGATTTGCTTTGACGGTGGAGCTTTAGGAGTCGTGATTGGCAGTTTAAACGAAGCTTTGTCCACTCATCACTGCACATGGATATAGTGTCTTATGCCAGTGCAGAATATTGCATCGAGTTCATTGCATCGAGTTTGCATCGAGTTTGCATATTGCATCGAGTTTTTATCACGAGCGCGTCTCGCCTAAACTCATTTTAAATAGACTTGAAAACAATGACGAAGCTAAGCACACGCATCGTGACGCTCCGCTGACTTGACTTCACAACGGAACAAGAGGTTCGTAGATGGCAGGCCCCTTGGACAGACGCACCAAGCATCGCAGAAGACGAATCATTGAGTGTTTCTTGCTTAATACTGTATGGTTATTTCCACAAATAGATAATGCGTACTTTGAAGAGAAAAACTAGCATGTTTGTTTTCAAGTCTTGTAAAATTAATTCATTAAATGGATGCCAAAACTGGAAGGCAATGGCTGAGCAATGCATACATTGATGGTTGAATTGCCCAGGTTTCCTTTTTGCTGTCTGGTCCGCAAAGCGTTTTGCAACAAAGTCTACGTACAAATAAATAAAGCAAGTTTCAATTAAATACAAGTTCATATCACTTTGTATTACACACGGAAAACAAGCAGCGAGAATCTCAAGAACGTAATCCATCCGAAGCGAATCCGAAGCCTGTATTTCGATAAATCTCATAGGGGTACAAGCACCACTGAAGGAGCCCGCGTAGACACTAGCACCAGATTTCTCTTTAAGTATTATTGTGTGAAACTCTATTGTGCAGTGATTCACCGCTCCTTTTCTCGTCATTCGCTCTTTCTCCTCCTCCTCTGCGCCCTACTTTCCCGTTGGCACGCGTCTCACTCTCTTAGGCACTGCGCCGTGCTCCCGACCAAGCTGCAGAAATCAGGTGCCTTTTTCGTCTTCTAACCACTACCAACACCACCACTCTTGACCACTCGCTGGCTTGGCGCCTCTCAAAAATATCCGGAAATGTGTGCTGGAGACGCCACTGTGAAACGCCAACGAGCCGAGAACGCTGGTGCCCCGCTATACGGTCTACTCACTCCTCACTCTCGACCAAGATGTAAGTATATGCAGGGGCTGACACCTTCCCCACATCGCGTTAATTAGCGCAAATCTCAGCACGTTCAGATAATGTTCGTGTCGTTATCAGGCATCTTGCAGCTTCATTGGTGCCTTCTTAGAAGTGTTACGACGAGCAGGATCATCCGTCTCAGCAGAACGCCCGGCAGAAACCCATGCTGCTGATTCTGCATATTTTTGTTGACATGTGTGACCATGCTGCCTTGAAGCCAGGTTTTTTCGTTCGCGTGCGTTTAATGCTGTTCTATCAATGAAGGTGACATAGAATTGCTGATAGGTTCCCCAAATGGGTAGAACATGTTTTTTACCTAACTGATGCTCTGACTATTAGACTTGCACGAAGCGTGTGCCTCTCTGTAAAGCGCCGTCTGACAGGGATCGTTGACAGAAATCTGTGAATTCTCATTGTAGCATTTAGCCACGAACAACCGCCTTGCTTCAGTGTGCTCTATATGGCATACTTTCGAGGTTCTAATTCTTATATATTTCGAGGAACAGCTGCATTACTCTTGTGTGCTTGATATGAAATGCTTGCGTGTTTCAAGTATTTATTTATATAGCGTTCACATGCAACATGTGCAGCTATGAATAAACAGTTTCCTGTGTAGAGAAAGCAGCTATGCACATGAAATATATTCCTGGTGAAGTAACGAGTCTCCTTAATTGAGGGGTCATAATAATTAGTAGGTTTTACTCGCCAAAACCACGATTTCAATTATATAAGTGCAATAGTGGAGAGCTCTTGGGTCTGTAAAAAAATGCAGCTAAATTTCAGCACGTCGGCTTTACTTGCATTTCTTCCCCACAGGAAAATATTTTTATGGAGGAAAGACACGCTGGTGAGCGTTTTTAAAAATTATTATTTGCAACGAGGAGTGCCGCGAATAGGCAAAAAATGCTAGCGCCCGAGTAGAACTTAGCTTTGAGTACTCCCTGATCACTCGGTTTTCACGACATTCACACTCTGCAGAAGAAATTTTCGTGGTAATGAATCATAATTTCTGGCAAAGTTTTATCTTTCAATCTGAAATAACAAATTACTTTCGCGATTTTGATCGCACCACTTGGAGCGGAAACATTGGCGAGGCAGGGTAATTTCAATGCGCCAGCGCTAGGTACGTTAGCCGTGGTGCCATCTGACGGCTCGCAGCGTGAAAGACCGAACATTATCTGGCCGCTGAGGGTTGCTGAGTGTCAACATTTGATTATTCTTGCCCCATACTCTCAGCCGTTCGCTGGTTGGCCGCCTTTCAAGACAATGGCAGAAATCGGTGAAGGCGAATGTCAGACGGCAATGGCACCCTCTCTTGGCGCAAGAAACGCATTAGCATTTTAAACACGATAGTCTTTCTTGGGGACCTTCGACGCAAAAAATTTTGATTTGTCTGTCTGTCTGTCCGTCCGTCTGTTTGTCTGTCTGTCTGTCTGTCTGTCTGTCTGTCTGTCTGTCTGTCTGTCTGTCTGTCTGTCTGTACATTTGTCTGTTTGTCCACTCTTACCGGCATAGAGTACTTGAAACGGCCGACCCCATCTGCAGCGAACACCAATGTTGCTCAAGGTTGAGCGTTCATGCTTGTGCAATTGTCAATTAAAAACCAATTATTGCGCATGTCTGTGGTACCATAACAACACGCATATATTCTTCATATGCATCGATTACTAGAAAACGCATACATAAGTAATTTTAAAGACCGTAGCGCTTATCACGCTGCGCTAACCATGCAACGCTTGCACGGAACGGGGAGCGTTTCTAACGCTTTGCTAAGACGAGATGGTGGTGGCACCTACCCGTCGCCTCGCGTTCTACACCTTATCACCTCTGAGACGGGCGTGCACGGCCGCACGCTTTATTTTTCAAAAGAAACTGCCAGATGGCGCTCATGTCTCACGTGTGACGTGACTTGATGCGCTCGTTCGCCTCCGCTGCATGCTCGAGGCACTCTAACGCAGCGCCTCCAGAATATCATTCACTGATTTTCTTGCGCAGAACATCAAATAAATGTTTTGTTCACTCTCTCCACACGCAATACTATCGTCTTTTGACGACATTTGCAGATTACATGCAGATACGGGGCCAATATTTTTTTTGGATTTTGTTTGGGGAGGTGGGGCATTTTTTGCTACCAAAATCACCCGATCGAATGCATACAACAATGGTCGCATTGATGCTTTTCGGGGTAAACGTATGTCTGACTTTCAAATGAGCAGCGCTGCAATTTTCGACCTTCTGGGTTCCCAACTAGGTCATAGTTTGACAAAAATGCAGTACCTACACTAAATAAAACAAGGCGTTTCAGCGCAGTACGTCTGTAATAAACCATGTGGTTCGTCTAAGAAGGTCGGGGAGCAACAGCCGAGTGGGTGCAAGCGTCGCGATGTGCCAAGCACAAATGTCGTCGCATTTCTACCTGAGAGTGGTACCCTCTGCCTTTCGCAACAGCGCTGATGTTGATTACATTTATCTCCCCTCCTGAAAAATAAAGTGCCACCCTGGCGACTTAGGGACAGAAAACTACAGCATAAAGGTGAGGCGTGAGCCGGTCTAGATGCACAGTCTCACGTTCGCGGCGTCGTTGATCAGGCTGCTCAAAGATATAATTCATCAGTATGTACCTGGAACCTTTGCGGATATCTACATTTGCAGATCAGTATAAACCTAAAACTCTCAAGTTTGCGGGTGGGATTTTCATATCTCCCTGCTGTCGAGAGTGGACAAATGGTCTTGTATTCATGGACGTTCTCTGGGGACGTCTGATTTCGTTGCGGCGAGAATTTCGTTCTTGAGTGCATGCTTTTGATATTGGGGGATTCAGCTGTATATAGGACTAGTTCTGCACATGGCAAAAAATGATGAAAACATCGAAAAAGAACAAAATAGCTTTATTTCAGCACTGGATGATATATTTTTTTATTCGCACCTATCTGGCATCTTCCCGTTTCTTTGGCAGCTTCAGTTTCCAAGTCATATTAAAATTGACCCCCTACAATGGAAGGGAAAGCTGGGCTAGTTAGAATATTTGCGTCTTGCAGAGCTGCATCAACCATATTTATCATCCTGCAGCCTCGAGAGCCTCGCACCTGCCTCAAACCCATGGCTGGAAGAGCTCTGGAGTCCTTACACGCTGACGAAATTTGTGCATCCTCTAGCCTTTGCAGGCATCACCACACACCGCTTTTGACATCAACGATGCTCGTAGCCTTATGTTTGATACTTTGCAGTAGCAATGCGATAGCTGCCATTGCAACTCCACTTACAATGGTTTGTTGTGCTGTGCTTGTGGACGTACAATTTGCATTGTCCCTGTGCTGCCTACATATCGCTATGGGTTGGGATAGTACGTGAGCAGAGTTTCTCAATAGCACAGACCATGGCTCTTCGTTTTGAAAGTAGAGAAATGCAACGCCAACCAGCTAATGTATATGGCATAGCCTTCCGATGTTGCTGACGTGGTAGCTTTTCATAATTGACTACTACCATTCATACAAAACATTTTATGTCAATCACAGTCGCTGGCAGAAAAATTGCACTCAGTACACGGGTGCTGACACAGTGGCTAAAAGTCCACATTGGTGGATCAGTGGCTATGTGCTCAGCTGCTGCCCCGAAGGTTACGGATTCCATTCCCGCTGTGGTCATCAGATTTCGATGGAGGCGAAACGGTAAAGGCCCGTGTACTTTGCTATGTCACTCGAAGTAAAGAGCACCAAATGGTCAAAATTTCCGGAGCGCTCTCGTACAGTGTTTCTCATAATCGTATCATAGTTTCGAGACATAAAACCATGGATATTATTGTTATACAGTGACTAGAGCACGCCGTATGACTTCATTCAAGAAAACAATAATAAAGCATAGATTGCATAACCATTCAGCTTCATGCGCAGTCTCATGTCAAATGAGTTGACTGCCTGTCCACTCATTTGACTTCAGACTACGCAACAAACTAACAGAACCTATATGTTATGGTGCGCAGAAAATCTTTATTACAATTTATTGTTGCACAGACTTCACTGTGCAACATTGTCGCGTAAAACCTAAGCGCTCATTGCATCAACTTCGCGTCAGCATGCAGCTCACGGTGACCTTCGTCACGCCAAATCTATGAATATTGAATTAAAAATTCTTTCGGCGACCAGTAATGATACAGATGATGTAGACGAGGCAGCCTCTTGTTGTTAGGTAAGTAAACTGATAACATCTGTGGTAACACGTCCCACAACCATATGATTTTTCGAGACGCCGTAGGGGAGGGGATCGAAAATTTTGACCATCCGGTGTTCATTAACGTGCACTGACATCACCCAGTACACGGGCCTCCAGCATTTCGTCTTACTGAAGTATGACAGCCGGGGCTGGGTTTGAACCCGCGAACTTTGGGTCAGCAGCCGAGCACCATCGTCACTGCTCTTCCGAGGCGGACTTCGATGAATGTCTTTGTTAGGCACGAATTAAAGACCAGAGGGCTTGTAAGCGTTTAACAGATGCTTCTGACTGTTATAAGCCATTTAAAAAGTTTGCTGCATAAAGCAGAGAAGGATGGGAAAAGTCAAAGCCTAGCCATCATATCAGACACTTGCAGAACTAACTAGCGTAGGTTTGGAAACATCTGGGAGCCAGTTATTTGTACTCGGTGAGGTATTTTCGCGCTGTTTGATTCACTTATATCGAAGCCCCAAGCACCGAAATGGTCCTTGGCTTACCACCTGATATTGAAGTTTTGCAAATGGTACATGTTTTCTGCTCAAAACCATGTTTTCCGTATATAATATTAGTGAGGACTAACAGACAATGAAGAGAGAGGCAAAGAATAGTATAAACACAAAAAAAGCCAACCAGAATTGTCGCGTGCGGTTTGCTACGCTGCACTAAGAAGAGGTGGATAAGGAAACAGATAGGAAAGAAAGAAAAGAGAAAAGTAGACCCGCGAAAAAAAAGTGATACCAAGCAAAGTGTAGGCGGTAGACAAAAATATCACTTGCCGCCGGCAGGGACCAAGCTCGCAACCTTCGAAATACGTGTCCAGTGTCATACAATATCACGACAATGTGCCAAACTTAACGCCAGAAATACGGCATCTTAGTGAACTATGTTCAGCCCCTCTACAAACCCTATACAGTGAAAACTGTAATGAGATGACAACAATGATTCCATCATTGTCCGCCGCCACCTGGTCCGAAACTACTGTCATACGAAATAAAAAAAAATATCCAGGATGGAACGGAGTTCAAAACCGGGTGCACATCATGGCAGTAAAGTATTCTACCAGTGCTGTCGTGCCGGGGCTTGAAGATCCGGTGCACAAAAGCCCTATACAGGCGTTATGCCGGGAAGAACCCGTGTTACCATACGCAATACAATGTGATAGAAGAGTAAAAGAACAACTAGGAGTCACAGAACGCGAATTGTTGTATCAGGCTTCACACAATATCAGTTACATTACGAGTGAACCATTGAATGTTTCCAACCCGCCACAATGGGCTCAGCCACAATTTTGTTGTCATCAGTCATTGAATAAATTAATGAGGTAGTTGGCACCATGCAGGCATACTTGCATGAGTAGCCCCAAGATAGTTCGCAAAGGCTTTCAATGATGACGCTCTTCCAGCTTTCACTGTGACTGTGCGGCCCCTATCTCGAATCGCTTTTCACCGCTTCGATCTTTTTCACCGGAATAACAATGACTAGGCTATGGAGCAACGCTGCTGTAATTCATGTCACGTGTTACCTTAAGTTTATTAGAGCAGTTGGGTCTAGAAAGAAAAATAAAATTAATTAGAAGCGTGTGAAAGCCGTGGAGGGACCCATGTTAGTGCTGACAGAACAATTTCGACCACCACTTTTCCTGAAAAGAACTCTGTCAAGCACCTCTCAATGCAACAGTTCTGTGGCGCCTTTTATCAATCAATCAATCAATCAATCAATCAATCAATCAATCAATCAATCAATCAATCAATCAATCAATCAATATATTTTATGCACTACAGAACAAAGAATCGAAATTCGGCAGATGATACGTATTTTGGGATTCGACGTTGTGCGAAGCATGCAGAGGGACGGTGACTGTGTTGAAGTTAGCGAAACGTTACGAAATTACGTTGAATATATGTACTAATGCTGCACGCTTACACATATCTACAACAGTTGTATATTCCAGTTGTTTACACTAATGTAACGATGCCAGCAGCCACATGTGTTTCATCTACATCTCAAGCGGTAAGCTGATATGTAGCACTTGTGCTCGCGAAGACGGTATTCCTGGACACTGCTACATGAATCAACTTTAGTAGATCGCTCTTAGTTAACTATAATTGGCGTTAACAAAATGGTCGGCTGTATCATAGGAGTACATATGTAATGCTTATAAAACTGGATAGTCACCATTGCAAGCACAATTGACGTTTTACTAGGAATAAAGCGGAACTCCGGTGTTTCTTCTTTTAGTATTCAACGATTTAACTAAAATTTTCAACATGTGTTCTCGTCGGTACCGTGGTGATATTGTCACGGCTAAAGGCCGGGCAGGAAGACAGAGGACGATGAAGTGATGGGCGTGGACAGCAACCATGGTTCCTCCGAGGAAGATGACGTCGAAGCGGCTGCTCTTTTTTGTTCTGTTAATACAGACCTTCTTTTTCCTGGTCGCACCGTCGTCCTGTATCCTGTGCTTTTCACGCCACGACAATATGTACTAAGTTATACAACCCTAACTGATTTAGTTTAAAAAAATCAAAATTGGTAGCCAATTCTGAAATTGTGCTAGTAAGCGCAGACCACCCTGTGTATGTTGCGTAAGAGCCTACTCTTTATTGAAAACCCCGCCTTTTCAAGCAGACGGATGCAACGCGCGGTATCTTGAACGATGTGATGACAACGCGAGCACGATCCGGTTTCGTTAGTTGCCTACAGCGTGTTAGTCTTCGTTGACGTCCAGTCCTACAATATTGAGCAACGATAAACTTGATTCGGGGCATGCATGTACTATGCTTCATGCGCCAGTTGGTCGAAGTGAAAAAGCGATGCTTCCGCGCTCAGATAGTACCTGCAATCATCGCTGAAATTGTCAATGGCAAGTTCAGACAAGCTGGCACAGCTTCATTCCACATCAGATGGCATTAACAACTTGATTTTAGTGCGTCAGAAGAAGCACGTGAACAATGTTTACACACTGGCCAGCCGTGGTGGGTGTAGGGGATATCGTGAAGTCATCAGATACCCACCATGGATGACGAAGCAGCTCCCTGTATCGGCTTCTGTTTTTACTCGTGGATTATTGCTTAAATAATTTTATTGATGAGTGTGGTGAAAAAATAAACAAGCCTAAATTTTGTAGGACTGTCAATACTATTTGAAAACAGCAATATCTCAGTATAGTAAAAAATGAATCAAAGTTCCCCTTTAAGCCTGAATAGTGTCTTGTTTCAAAATAGTATTGAGGCCTGGCGTGGCTCTATGGTGGAATACTTTATTTCCATGCATATTGCTTGGAGTTTGATTCGTGCTGTCGCCCTGATATTTATTGGAATTCGTAGGGTCAAGGTTGCCGTGCCAACGTTTTCTGAATTAGCAATGTCTGTTCTCGCTGTTCCAAGGAAGACGCTAACAGCCATTCACCTGTGCCACATAAGTGCATACTTGTGGTACATACCCGGCCGTGGTATATGGGTATGTGTCTCACGCGTCGGGCGGATCGGCTTTGATGACGTACGCGACATGATTGTCACAATCTTTTTCCCATGGCCACCTATAGTCATATTTCTTAAACCATCTTACCCTCCCATACAAATTTTGGTTCACCCCAAGTTAAGGGGTGATCGTGAAAGCACCCAGACGTAGGCGGCTATATAGAGATAGACAGATAGATAGATAGATAGATAGATAGATAGATAGATAGATAGATAGATAGATAGATAGATAGATAGAGAGAGAGAGAGAGAGATAGATAGATAGATAGATAGATGCTAACTTTACTGCAGTACGTAAAGAAATGCTTCCCATAAAATAATAGGCAGATTTAGTCACGCGTTCTCAACCGCTGTGTGGACGCAACCAGCTATTCATTTGCAGTGGCAGGCAGCGTCCGTACGGCTGCTACGGACGCGGAACTAAATCTAATATTTGTGGGTTTACTGCCCGAAACCACGATGTGATTATAAGGGATGCCATAGTAGAGGGCTCCAGAAATTTTGATTATGCAGTGTCCTCTAACGCACACTGACATCATAGAACACACGGGCCAGTAACATTTCATCTCACTCAAAATGCGACCACCGTGACCGGTATCAAGCACACCACCTTGGGGTCAGCAGCCCAGCCGTACACCCGCTACATCACCATGGTGAACTAAGTATACTAAACGAATGTCGGTGTTCTTGCATAGACAGAGATAAAAAAGGAAACTACGAAAAAAAGTTCGGCGTAAGAAATAGAACAAAGAAACGAGTAAAAACCGGTTATTAGACAGAGCTCAGCAATACAAAAAATACTCGGTTGAGAGACCCAGTGCAGACAAAGACCTAAAAACAAAAAAAAAATAAGCTGGCTTTCGAAAGGTCAGCCGTAACAACGCTTGTAATAATAATAATAATAATAATAATAATAATAATAATAATAATAATAATAATAATAATAATAATAATAATAATAATAATAAAAATAATAATAATAATAATAATAATAATAATAATAATAATAATAATAATAATAATAATAAAAATACACAATCACGTATTCATTAGTTTTACGTTCCCGGAACCACCTTAAAATCTAGTGTGTTAGCATGCGCTGAGTGAAACAGAGCAATAATAAGCAGGAAATGTAGAAATTCTGTTGGAAAAAGTACGAAAAAAGGAGACACATAAAAACAAGAGCTCAGAATGATGGGGCACAAAACATTATTCTAATGCAGTGTAAATAGAAGGACAATACTGATAATGTTCAGAGACGAAAAATCTCAAGATAAAGAAAAAAAAATGAAAAAAAAGCGTTCGTCAACGTGCAAAAGCGGGATGAAAGAATCCATAGCTTCAAAAATTCTTTGACACCCAATTAGGAATAACATTGAGATCAAGGAAGAAAATCACAAAGACTTTGTACCCTGCAATTGGTTCACTGTTTGCAGAATCAGCTGATAAATGAAACGGTATATCCTCTTTGCTTACGTCACACAGAATTTCGAATGCATAAATTCTGAGCCAGTAATCAGGCTCGGTAATAAAAACCAAATCACCTTCTATTCTTTGAGCAGGTAAATGAAAGGTGATGATATTGTGAACATCAGCGCCATTTCGTCGGTAGTGAGCTGACAAGAATCCAACAGTGTCGAAATTTGCACCAGAGCTGATTAGACAGTATATGCCTAGAATAGTTTTCTGGACTCACGTAGTGGTGTAGCTGTGGCAATTAGCAATACCATAGCACATTACCGCAGCAATTCAAGCTCTGGAAGGCGGCCTGTTGTGTGCAGACGAACTGGAGAGAATCGAATTCGACCGATAGTCTGCAAACAGAGACGAGAAAGCGAAGGCCTCGCATAGCAACCCACGGAAGAGTGTCAGGTTGCATTAACAAGAACATCCAGAATATCTAACAAGAGCACAGTCCAGATATTGCATACCTATTCGAATGATACAGAAATAACGAAGTTGTAAATTAATGCGAATTGTTACCCTGCTGGTTAAACGTATGACTCCAGCATTGTGGGAGAGTCCATCATATTGCTGCGCCAATCAGATAGAGAAAAAAAACAATTCTCTGATATATATATATATATATATATATATATATATATATATATATGTATGTATTGTTTTTCCTATACATTTTGGATGTTCTTATGAATTGTCGAACCCTTCTCCCACCTAAGTAATGCACATTCCGAGCGTTTAGCGTAAATAAATATCGTATGCTTTGAAATTGTACAAATGTACGCTAGTTTGTCACTCAAAACACCGTCTTTCCACCGCATGGAAGTAATATTGTAGCTTCATGCATTCAGTCTTTCATCGTGACAATTGGTAAAAAACACACCCACTGGTATTTTCTCGGATTTACGAGTCATAACTCCATGAATATTGTTTGTGTACATTAAAATTAGAGTGCCCTGCCGTGGTGGTCTAGAGGCTAAGGTACTCGGCTGCTGACCCGCAGGTCACGGTATCGAATTCCGGCTACGACGAATGCATTTATGATGGTGGCGAAAATACTGTAGGCCCGTGTCTTCAGACTTGTGTACACGTTAAGGAACCCCCAACGGTCGAAATTTCCCGAAGCCCTCCATTACGGCTTCTACCGTAGTAGAAGTTAAACTGCACATATCAATCAGACGTATCTCCTAAACAGATTAGACTCTTCGCAGATCGAGGGAATGCATTTTGTCATAGGTAACTCACGGTACTCAAGCATGAAGAAAACAGAGCACTACATAGGTATTATCCCATTGCAATCTCGAAGACAAATGTACGTGTTGACCTTTTTCTGTGAGCTTTTTTTACCAACAAAGTAATTTTTTTGAAGCACACGTCTTACCAAACAAAAATTTATTTCGCTTGTATATAACAAAAGTAAGGTTGAAAAATAATTTGCACGTAATAACCTATCCCAGTTTTAATGCCTACACATGGTCATTTCCAAATGGAATCATTTTCTAAGTAATAAAGCGGGAATAACTGACTATGCAGTATTCCAGGACACTTTTGATGAGGTGTTCAAAAAAGTAAGATCCTGAAGAACAAATACTTTTTAACACCTAAAAAACAGCTACAATGATTCCTTCTAACATTGGCATCACTTTTTATCGTAATTATTGCTACGATGCCTCAATATGCAGGACACAACACATAAAATAATTATTGTGTAACATAGGGAATCGTGGCTGTACGATGTTATGAGTTGAGAAGCAGTGCCCTACTAGTGATTCCATTCTTTTTTTCAACCAGCATGATAATAACTGACGTAAAATCGTGTGACCTCATGTCAGGACCTCATTAGATCATATGACCTCATGTCAAGTATTGTACTTACTTATACGTGTCATACCTGAAAAAGTGTTTAATGGGCACATACCACTTCTTTACGTCTTTCGCTGGAAAAACTTGGAAATGTCAGCCAGTGCTACGTTACCATTACACCTTGGCTTCTTGCGATTCTTGGCTCGTCCTTGGCTTCTTGCGATGCAGTTCACCCACATTAACTAGCACAAGCAATACAAGTCGACACAGGATACAAAGCTTTCAGGCCTAGACACTCCGGATTCGTGTAGGCCTGCCTCAGAGTGCCTCAATGTTGGCGACTATAGCCTTCGCTAAGGACTATCTCGTGATGAGTGATTAGTAATGACCCACATTGAAGTTTAAGATTGAGGACACACGTAGAGCATGTCACCCGGATTCCCCACCACAATCTGGCCTCTCTACCAGCGGGTAGATCTCACACTTCTCTTGCCGAACAGTAACCACACATGGTGAATCTATCAACTGGTTTCGCGCCAACAGCGAGACCTTTAGTTCTTCCAAGATGCCTCAAACTTTTATTTATCAACCTGACAAAGGCACAAAAAAAGCGAGAATTGCTAACACCAGCTTTCAAGCAGCTCACCTTACATATATTGTGCGAGAAGTACCAAGACTCTAGACACGTCTACACCGACGGTTACATCCAGCTGAGCAGCTCAAAAGCAGCGGTCATGATCCCAACGAGTGCGACAGCTATCGAGTTCAGGACAGCTCACTCAACAACATGAACGGTAGCAGAGACGGCAGCGCTTTGAGCTGCGCTGCGTTTGATTAGCATCCAAAGGAACAAAAGGTGGACAATATTTTGCAGCTCCAAGGTGGCAATGCAATATTTTCGGTCAAGTGTAAGCCGTGGTCCGCACAGAAGTTGGTTTTTGAGGCGACAGAAATGCTGCATCACATAACCACACAGCCAAAAAGGGCGCTTAATATATTTCAGTGCTCACCAAGTAAGTGTGGAAATATTGATAATAAACGGGCCAATCAAGCTGCCCGTTCAGATCATACAGATACCACAACTTATCGATACTTTCGTCTAAGAGTGGCGCTGCTTCCTCTACATGCTTGCTCGCGAATGCTTCATGTCCTATTAAAATGGGCAGCATTTTACTCACGCAGCATCAGGCTCACTTGATCTAGCGCTAAGGTTTGACTTCCAGAAAGACTCCGACGAGCTGACGCTGCTGTTCTGTGCGGACTATGACTGGGCATTGTTTTTACCCGTGCGCACACGTTCGGCATAGGGAAGGCCGACAGCACCACCTGCGTACCCTGCGGAGAAGAGACTATTTGTCATGTCATCTGCTACTACCCGTCATCTAGCATACAATAGCAATCTTTGCCACGCCCCCAACAAGTTAAATAACCAGCCTCTGGCACAGGAAAAGATATTACGCCATCGCCCAGATTCAACGTCGCTGAAGAAGGCTGTGCAAGAGGTACTGGGCTTCCTCAGAGCTGCTGGCCCGTGTTGCGACCGGGGTTTGCGGCACTGAAGATCCTGGATCAAGATATCAAGGCAGAAGGAGGTTTAACTGCGTAGGTTTAACTTTGGTTTATTTACATCATTTACATGGCACGGGCTCTCTGGCCCGAAGCTCTACATTGAAAAAGGCTGACTATTGAACAAACTCCGTGAACCACACTAAGCAGCCCGCGAGGGCTGAATAAATCAACAACAGTTTCATCTCCCCTGATCCCTAGATCGGGGAATAGGTCCAAAAAGCACTGTTCAATAACATGTTCCGCCGCACACACAAGTGTCAATATTCCAACACCACCCCAAACATACACACATACACAACCAGCGAATTTCGCTTCCAGCGAGCGGGATGAAACGTGTTTGTCATCTCGCCGCTCACGCCAGCCACCTAAGCTCTATGAACCACACTAAGCAGCCCGCGAGGGCTGAATACAGTCTCATCTCCCCAGATCCCCAGATCGTGGACAAGGCACCTCCGAGGGGCCATACCTGGACATCTGGTACTGATTTAACGTCGGTGGCTCGTCAGTCGGAGACGCACAGCATGGTGGTCCGACGTCCGTAATCGGTGGAAGCTCAGCATCGTGGCTTTTACCTGGGCACGAAGACGCCACGTGTCGCATCTCTGCGCGGACCCGTACGACAGTGGAGTAATTTCCACCACGCAGCGCCCAGTACATGGAAACAGCAGGGCGTCTTGATGCTGCCCCTTATCTCCCCAAGATGGAGCGGCTGCCTTTCTTCCTTTCTGGCGGCCACGGAAAAAGGGTGGCCCGCCAAACGCTACACCCATCTGAACGACTCTGGGAGCAATGTGATCATGTACGCGTATCCGTGTTTTTTTATCTATCTCTATCTCTCTCTTTCTAATGGTATATTTCCAAACACCAGTGCAGGGTAGCATACAAGATTCTATAATCTGGTTTACCTCCCCACCTTCTTCTTTTCGCTCTTGTTTCTATTACACCTTTTGTATGTTTATATGAATTGTCGAGCCCTTTTCCCACCCAATAAATGCGCATTCCGGGCTTTTAGAATAAGAAAAGAAACAAAAATATTGCTGATATTGATTCTACGCGTTATCTAGCAGACTGGATTTATTCCGACCACACGAGGTATTTCATATAGTTTTCGGTAAGTGCACTGCTTCCTAATTGTTTCGTGCATTGTCGGTAGAACGCATTCATGTACTTCAGGTCAATGCAAATCGAGCAAGTATGGGTGCATGGCCTAGTTTCAAGGCATTTGCTTTCAAACATGGTGGGACGATGGTTCAAACCCCAGCCTCGCAAAGAAAATTTGTTTACTTTTACGGATGGCTTATTTTAATTATTCCAGCTGTAGAGAAGTAGTGTTTTTATGGAACGCCATCATCACCAGCTTCACGGGTGAATTAACACGAGCTTCGCTCAAAAAAGGCAAAAACGAAATGTTGTAGAATTGGGACTACGTATATCATTCGCTGATTATAGCAGTTCTGTATACTAACGCAGATAATTTAATTATCTGAATCACATAAAGAATAATTTTGTTCATACGTCAATCAGATCACACACGTAATTTTGAGCAGTACGCGCATGTTGATTATCCACTAGGAACCACAATCTCTAGTAATGCTATTTATTTTGCTTTGAACATATAGGTGTTCATATAATCCATAAGCATATGAGGTATAGAGATCATGCGCACAGAAATTTCGCATGTTCTGTGCCTAATGTAGTGAGAGAATTACACTTTGCTCGGGCTCTCGAAAAATCTCTATAAGCGGCGACATATATTACCTTTCTTAGAATGCCGTTTCCCTGAGCACTTTGCGTTGCGTGCTTAAACCTGCTGGTAAATAAACGCTGGTGAGAGTCGGGGTGGCAGTGCATATTTGTCTAAAGTTCTTTCCACCGGCATGAAATGGCGCTGTGATTTTTCACATTGATCATTTTCAACACAAATTAGACTGATAACTGCGATAAAACTCAATTACTTTTTATACGAGCTGAGACAGCTTGACTTTTTGTAGGTAGATATTTTTCCTTAGAAATTCCCAATTATATACCACAAATAGAAAAGGCTGGAACAGGCGGCGAAGCCAAGCACATAAAGTTTAGGTAAATTTAAGTGTACTGTATATCTGCCATTCTCGTGTAGTCAGACTACCTAAGTGCCGCGGACGGTGCCGCTCCCTTCAGCAACCTTCGTTATAAACTTTATATACTGAATCTGATGTGAATATACTGTTTCGGCCATATTTACAGTACTATCTGTCACTATCCTCTTGTTCCTCCACTTGTCGTGCGAAGCATAAACTCTTGCACCTCTGCTGTGTAACTCCAACTCTGTTCAAGAAACTTCATACCTTAAGTGTCACTGAATAGGCTCGCTACCTATCATTATAAATAAGCTAGTGGCAATATGAAGCTATACGTTCATTTCATCGCTTGCGCAGTTTCAGTTGCACGCACTTCGTGACAAACTACGGCTATCTCGGGAAACGTTAGTCGCCCAGGTAGAAATGAAGGAAAACTGCACGCAGCCCTTCAGTCATGCAATTGCAGTGTACCGTTATAATGCATTCTTTTTCTTTGGGTTTGTACGTTACTCAACAATGTTGGCTCATTGTTCAGGGTTACAGTTCATGCTCAGTGAACAATGCAGATGTGGCATACTTTTCTTCTTCTTCTGACACGACACACTTTGGGACATAATCTAGTAGTTGGTAGTCTGCTAAGGATAGAAGAGGTAGCTTGAACAATGGCGGAGATGCATTAATAAACCGCGCTGTGTTTTCGGAACCGCGTTTCAGAATGCTATATTTATTGATGACCCGGACTACGAACGCGACCTTCCATGGAGCAGCGTGAGCATCTCGACAGCCTCAGCCCTGGTACCGCTGCCACTGCACCCGGCCATGTACCCTCTTCGGGTGTTGTTGGAGGTACTACTACCATGACGCTACCACAGCTGTGGCTTGCCGATCCCTCCTTATGGTTCATGAAAGTGGAGAACAAGTTCCACATTCATCGCATCACGTCAGAATTTTGCAAGCATGAGCTCCTCGTTGAAGCGTTGCCGCAATAGGATAGCCAAAATACGCGACATCCTCGTGGGCCCGCCTGGTGACACTCCATATACGACAGTCAAACAGGCTCTTCTTCACCGACTCGTTCCGCCTAAGCATCGGCGCCTTCAGCAACTTCTGTGCAACGAAGAGCTCGGGGACCACCATCCCACACAGTTTCTACGCCACCTGCAGCATGTGCTTGGGGACCAGCCGGACGGCTCGGAAACATCCATACTACATGAGTTGTTTCTACAGCGTCTTCCACCTACCATGCGAATGGCTCCTGTCCCAGCTCAAGATCAGCCGCTGTCGAAGCTGGCAGAAATGGCCGATGACATGATGGACATTGCTTCGGCAGTCACAAACGCTGCCCACACCTCTCTGATTTCCGAAGCAGATTCCCTTCGAGAAACGGTAAAAGATCTCGCAGCTGAAGTCACCAACTTGCGTCTGCAATTTCTGAGCATTCGCAACTTAAATGACCAGCCTCGTCCACATCGACTATCTCTAACGTCGGCTGCTCCGCAACGGCCCCTCTACCAGCCTGAGCACTGCTTTTCACCGCAGAACAAATGCTATTATCACCGGCGTTTTCGTGCTGCGGCTCGCAGATGTGCGCCACCTTGCTCATGGCGCATGGGAAACGCTCCGGCTGATCGTCAATAACAGCGGCGGGCGATCAAGGCCAAGTATCAAGCCGCCTCTTCCACATCACCGACAGAACCACAGGTCTGCGCTTGCTGGTGAACACTGGAGCAGAAGTCAGCATAATTCCAGCGTCCAAAACTGACCAGCGTCTTCGCGAGAAGTCAACTCCTTTACAAGCGATCAATTCTTCGGTCATCGCAACTTACGGACAGAGCCTCTGACCCTTGATCTCAGTCTTAAGAGGAAACTGCAGTGGTTATTTTGGATAGCAGACGTACGCTAAGCAATCTTAGGCGCCGATTTCTTAAGGCATTTTCATCTGCTCGTGGATATGAACCGCTGTCGCCTAGTGGATAGCTATACCGGCTTATCGGTCAATGGTTTTCTGTCACGCACTACGGCCCTAAACCCCACTTTCATGAAACCACCCACGTCACCATATACAGCTCTGCTCAACGAGTTTCCGGAGATTACAACGCAGTCTCCCATGGATAAGACCCCCAAGCACACTGTAACCCACTGCATCGTTACCACAGGCCCACCGGTTCACTGCCGCCCTCGCCGACTTAGCCCTGATAAACTTCGAATTGCTCGCAACGAGTTTGAGCATATGTTACAGTTGCAAATCATTGGTCCGTCATCAAGCTCATGGTCGTCAGCGCTACACATGGTTCCCAAGAAGAACAATGACTGGCGGTCCTGTGGTGATTATCGGGCTCTCAATGCACTCACTGTTCCAGATCGATACCCGTTACCCAATATTAAGGACTGTACTGCCTTTTTAACTGGCGCAACTGTATACTCGAAGATTGATCTTGTGAAAGCTTATCACCAGATCCCCGTTGAGCCTTCTGACATTCCCAAAACTGCAATAATTATCCCATTTGGGCTATATGAGTATTTACGAATGCCTTTCGGTTTGAGAAACGCAGCTCAGACATTTCAGCATTTTATAGACGAAGTCAAAAGAGGCTTGCCACTTTGTTTCGCCTATATCGACGATCTTCTCGTTGCCAGAAAGGACGCTGAAACGCACAAGGCAGATCTACGTCAGCTTTTCACTCGACTGCGTGATTATGAGCTTGCCATCAATGTAGAAAAGTGTCAGTTTAAAGCCTCGGAGATAGCATTCCTCGGACATCAGATCATTAAAAATGGCGTCATTCCTCTACCCGACAAATTTCAAGCTATCCTCGAGTACCCGCCTCCCACGTTCATACGCAGTCTACGACGTTTTCTCGGACTCCTCAATTTTTATCGCCGCTTCATCCCTACATGTTCTACGCTGCTGCAGCCTCTGGAAGCACTACTCTCGGCTTCGCAAGCCGAGTCAGCCGCACTTCCCTGGGACACGGTCGCGGATCAAGCTTTTGCTGCCGTTAAGACCAAGCTCGCCCAGGCCACCCTCCTGCACCACCCTACACCAACTGCTCCCACTAGCCTCATGGTGAACGCTTCTTTAGAAGCAGTTGGGGCCGCTCTTCATCAATGGATAAATTGTGCATGGGCTCCAATTTCCTTCTTTTCCCGCAAGTTACGCGACACTGAGCGCCGATATAGTACTTTCGGATGGGAGCTCCTCGCGGCCTACCTTGTGGTGAAGCACTTCAGGTACTTCCTTTAAGGGTGACAATTTGCCATTCTTACTGACCACAAGCCACTTGTTTCGGCTTTACGTTCCTGCAGTGCCACGCACACTCCTAGAGAACTTCGACACCTTGCTTTCATTGCCGAATTCACCACAGACATACGTTATGTAAAAGGCAGCTTTAACAGTGCAGTGGACGCTCTCAGTCGTATTACCATCAATGCCACGACGGGCACCACCGACCTTTCATTGTCCTCGCTCGCGGAGGCACAGGCATTAGACGATGAGCTTCCACAATTCCGATCGTCTACTTCCCTCCGACTGGAACAAGTCAACTTTCCCGACGACGACGTTACGCTCTGGTGCGATGTTTCACACAAATGCACTCGTATCTATGTTCCTTCACAGCTTCGTCGTGCTGTTTTTGACACCCTCCACTCCATCTGCCATCCATGCGTAAGAGCTATGCAACATCTGGTCACTGAACGCTATGCCTGGCCGCGCATATGCGCTAACATTCGTGACTGGGTTCACACTTGCAGAGCATGTCAGCGTATCAAGGTGCAACGGCACACCAAGCCTCCACGGGGAAAACTCCTTCTCCCTGATGCACGTTTCGACAACATTAATTTGGATATTGTCGGGCCATTGCCTCCATGTCAAGAAATACGTATTTGCTTACGTGTATTGACAGGTACACTAGGTGGCCTGAAGCAGCTTTAATGCCTGACATCACGGCAGAAACAGTTGCTCGTACCTTTCTTGCTACCTGGATTAGCCGTTTCGATGTACCATCAACCAACCGTACCTTTCTTGCTACCCGGATTAGCCGTTACGGTGTACTGATCGAGGCAGACAGTTTGAGTCAGCGCTTTTCAACTTTGTCACATCTCTACTTGGTTGTGCGTGTATTCGCACAACTGCGTACCGTCCAGCATCAAATGGCTTAGTGGAGAGACTCCGCCGTCATCTAAAAGCAGCACTCGCCTCGCAGCCTTACGCCGAAGATTGGGTGTCACACCTCCCCATCGTGCTTCTCGGCCTGCGTTCAACACTTCGGCCAGAACTGGCCTGCTCTGTAGCTAAGATGGTTTATGGCTGCACACTCCGTTTGCCTGGTGACCTCGTCAGCCCCGTTACTACGCAGAGTGTTTCGGATCCATCTTCTTTCGTCCAGCGTCTGCGGATCCTCATGCAAAGTCAGCATTGAAAGGATCAAGCTGGCACCCATCCTGACAAGCTCCATCTGATCATTTTTTTTCTTCAAGTGCCCACGACCACTTGTCTGCAGGGGGGCCTATCTGTGGCATACTTTTTTTCTTCTTCTGGCACGACACACTTGGGACATAGGCTAGTAGTGAGTAGTCTGCTAAGGATGAAAGAGGTAGTTGGAACAGTGGCGGAGATGCATTAATAAACTGCGCTGTGTTTTGGGAACCGCGTTTCAGAGTGCTATACACACATATTCAACCACACATGCGCGGCAATTAATGTTCTCGCAAACCGTATGGTGAAGTGCAAAGTTGCTTCGTTTGCATCCACTAAATGAGTCGCACTTGCGCGAACATCCCTTTCATGACGGCATGTTTATCATACCATCATGAAGTGATAAATAGAAAGCAAAACATCATTCACTTATGGCCGAAAAAAGAGATATTACTACCATAGATGTTCCTCATGCGGGACGTAGTAATTCATGATGATCTCTACTAAAATTAGTTGAGAGCAAGGTTTGGCTAGGAAAATAACTTCCTGATACCGTTGAAGCGAATGTATTTTGATAATTGCGCTGGAAAAAAAGTGACCAAAGTATTTTCGTATATTTTCTCGCTGCGTGGGTACTTTTCCGGGCTTCTGTATGTGGTGCTTCGAGTCTTCAAACATCCATTATACCGATGACAAATGAGAGTCATCTTGACACGTGCACGGGTGGCAGTGCTTCTCAAAGACTCTTACTTTATTCTATGACAGGAACTCCGAATGATTGCAATTGCACTGAATTACAATTCTGTGATTCACACAAAAGTAGAGGTGTCATTGACGAGGTGGATGTTGCTCTGCTCTTCAACCTGCATAATATAGAGCTGTAGTTGATTAGGATCTTTTCTGTATAATTACTCTCACTTGCCATCGCTTCGCAGACTACGTGTCACTTATACAGCAGTATTATTTCGTACCGAATCTGACCGTATTTTGTTCGACTTTCTTTTAGATGCGTAAGCTTTTCTCCACCACGCTGTCACCTAAAACGATGATCACTAAAAAAACAACATGTGTGAAATGAATTTCCCGGCAGAGCTGGGTTTCAAACCCAGACGCTCACGCTTCGAAGGCAAGTGTCTAGCCACTGTGCTGCCATCCCGCGCTTGCATTGTTCGAATATATCCGAACCGCATTAAAGCGTTCTACCCACGGTGCAAAACAAATTTAAAAGGTGACCATGTTCAAGTAACGCCTAAATGAACTTTGTGCAGATGACATAAACGTACTCTTAAGGACTTGTAAAAACAACATGGCGCACTTCGCATCAGAAATATTTAGAGTTTGTGAAAGTTTCTTGCCAGGCATGCTTTTGAGTGGTCGCACGTGCGGTTTCCTTAAGGATGGCGGCCGTTTCAAACACTGACGAATGCTAGAAAAAAGGCCGCGATTAGCCATAACTCTCAAAAGAGGTTCTGCATATAATTTCATGATTGATTTTACACCAAGACGTGATATCGTTACAGATAGAACAAACTGGAATGAACTATCATTCTTTTATACATAAACGTGCAGCGATGACTTGAAGGCTGTAGCGTAATGTGGGTCAGCAAAATGTTGTATCTTGTTACCCTGTCTCTGCGGCTAAATATTTCGGTGAAGATGAAATTTAGAAGCGCTCGTGTGAAAATATTATCTGCGCGATAAGGTCATCTTGATTGTTTATCAGGCTTGTTGGTATAAGTATGCATGTTAATACATGCTAATACAGAAGCTGTAGGCATGGACCCCAGAAATTTATACCACCCAGTGTTTAACATAAATGTAAACCTAAGCATATAGGCATCTAACATTCCGCGTACATAAAGCTGCGGAACATTAACCTACTCAATTAGAGGCGAAGCTCTTTATGGCCTAGTCTTTTCCGGCATCCGTCGATGTACCGGCGCCCGCACTAGTATCACAACACCAGCTACACAGCTGTGAAAAAACCTCCTGCGCCGTTACCAAAAGATTAAAAGAACAAACAAAAGGGACAATATGAAATACCCAGCAGTACAAATCCTTTATACCAGTCGGCGAATTAGACGTACACATTGTGGACTTAGAGACCAAGCTATGTCGTCGACGCTTAATGTCCGCTATCATGATGGTTAGAAAATTGTTGCTATATTTGACAAATATGTGAGTATGCGAATAAAGAAAAAGTTTACAGTGAACGAACAACAACATAATTGTGCCAGAACAATGTGAAGCAGCAACTTGTACACATCTTTTTTACTAGTCGGTGACTTAAACATAGACATTATGCACTTTAGAATCTAACTTCACTCACCCGTTATCATTTACTTTGTGGGGATGCGTAGATTTTTTTATTATGCAGTGACTTCAAAGATATTGGAACGTTACCTGCTCCACACCGCAAGTTTGTTATGTATTGTTTCGAGCCCAGGGAAAATTTATTGTGCATCATCCTGGGACAAAAGCAACATGTGTGAAATGCTTCATTTTTTACTGCTTCAAGCTATTCGAGCGAGTCTCTATACCAGTTGCTTGGCGTTTTTCATAAAGGCATGACTAAGAATAAGACGGATGTTATTCTTCCAACGATATCAAATAACGATTTTGTCTGAATGTCTCGAAACAGAAATCTTACACGCGTTTACGTTACTGCATCCCTAAACAGCAGTATGATGCGCTTACCTCATTTTATCATATCAAAGTGCCATGATTCTGACGGTACCCGGCGAATGAAGAGGGCTGTGCATTCGCGAATGAAACAAAAGATAGAAGTAAACATACAGAGCTGCCACAGTGAGATTTTTTTGTTCTTTACCCATTTGACGGCTTTTACTTTCCGTGAAGTCTTCAAAAACGTACGCGTATCTACCAGTAAAGATTTGAGCAGAGTGCCCATCTATATCTCATGAAAGAAGCTTACTCAATAATATTTCAAAAGAAATAATTTTAGTGTGTGTTTAGCTTTGGCAAACGAGGGAGTGTCAGCGTCACACGGCTGCTATCAAAGAAGCGTAAAGTGGCTCTGAAATAATTTTGGCCGCCTATGTGTAAAAGTTATGAAGAGAATCAAGCGATTCAACTCATGCGGTACAATTTAGGTAAGAACAATACAAAGGTAACTGTATCTATTTATTCAAAACGAAGGGTTTTTCTTCTCCATTTCGCTCTAACTTGCATATTCTTTTTCAAGATTTTGTTTAATAAACATTGGATTATGAAAACTTTCACAATACTCGGCAACACTCATTAAACTCTCTGCGTACCAGTGTGTACGGAGAGACAAGACAACCTAAGAAAAAAATCGATAGATGTGTTGTTGCAACTCGATTGTCAAGTCTTCTTTTCTCATGCACACAGTAACTCAGCAGAACAGCATGCTGACCACCGTAGTAAGCGCAACCCATTCCGTGTTCCCAATGCTCTTTAATAGCCACATTGGCTCTCCGCGATTCGCAGGGTCACGGCATAGAAACATTTATCAGCAGGTGTATATAGTGCACTGTGAGATTTTTTTTACTGAGAAACGTCCCAGAAACAACAATCAAGCATACAAACCAACCAAGGGGTGTTGTCATAGTTTGCTTGATTAATCGAACAGACTGGAGGTCAAACGTTCGTTATCATTTTCAACTGGCACCTTGCTCAACCAGTCCGCTAAAAAGGGTCACGAGGAAGTATAGTGGCTCTGGAGGCGGGATGTTACGACATCGTTGATGACTCCGGACCAGGTGCTTCATTAAGAGCTCTACGATCATTACGAGGTTGCTGCCAGCCAGAAGCGATTTCGTTCACGTGCACTGCCCAAGTGTGCTATTATCGGTCTATCTTTAAGGACCTTTAGAAGGCTAGGTGCAGCCGGAGTTGTCACCTGCTTGCATGCGAGGGGAAGAGTAACTGCGAACGAGGTTGTGTATGGCCACGGATCTTACTTTTAACTGTAGAAACGGGGCGTCAATCGCAATTTCCAGCCCAGACTTCTGGTTCACTGCGAGGCTCAAGTGAGTTTGCTAAGTGCACCTCGTAATGATGTGGAGAGTGATTGCGCACGCCTGATAAATGAGCACATCATCAGGGCAGTTTACAGTAAGTAATGACTTGTACTAATTATTGTGGCTCTCCTCTCCGCAGTTTGTCCCTGGAGTGCACGCTAGAGCTTGTCTCATTTCTTAGAACAGAATTTGCTTGGCCTTTATAGCTTAGGTGATCCGAGTCGGTGTATGTAGATTATACATGTGCTTTAATGTTTAATTAATTGTATCTTGTCTTCATCGGTGTTTGAATGAGCAGTAACTCAGCTAGGTACTACGTCACATCTGTAGATGTTAGTTATTTATTTAGTCACATTGAGGTATATGAAAAGCAAGTATCCCTTCCATTCAAATGCCTTGTTTAAATATAGCACCCAGTTTACAACTCGACCAAATGGCCCCTTTCAAACGTCTACATAGCACACATTTTAGAAAATAGTGTCTTTTAAATTAGGCCCCACAGTGCCCTAGGAGGTCTCAAAGTATTTACTGCTCGTGATGGCCAGTAAAGTATCATATTCCTATAAAATGACTGTAAATAACTTTGTTGTGAAGGAAGGAAAACCATATTGGGCAGTCCTCTTCACTACAGTTAACTTAATCCACGCATTTAGTTGTGGCAGTAACGCCGCACTATAGAGCAGAAAACTGCAGCACAGTTCTATGCTTCCGAATAAAGGGTGTAAACTAGGTCAGCAATCGTTTCTGCTCTCACTTTCAGTGAGCCCCACGACTCCCGCAACCGCAAGTACTCCTCGAACCGTTCTCAATGGTAAGTAGAATTTCCATAAGCCATGTCACTTTACTTTCCTAATCATTTTGGATCAATGCAGTTATGAATGGTCCTATGGACAAGCCTGGAGGCTGACGTACGTTACACTTCATTTAATGCTCGTTACTAAGTATTACATTCGACACCTTGGGTAAATACTAAATAATAGTTAAAGCCGCTGCACGCCCACAAAATCATAATAGGAACTGGAGAGGTGTGAACCAAGCAGTGTCACGGGAGAGGTTTCTCTGATAGGGCACTAGTAGGGCTAAGCGTCAAACTAGACACGTAGGGATGGCTTTTGTTCTGTTCTGTAATAGCTGTATAGATCTTAAGAGGTCAAAGTTTTCTACAAGTTTTGCAGACAAGAAAAAAATGGTATATACCACTTACAGTGGGAATCGATGAGATGTGAAGCACGAATGAGGAAGGTTGAATTGTGCAATAAAATCGACATAACATTCCGAGGCAGACGTAAATTATGTCGTACATGACTTCCATGTCATAATTTTTATGTTTGCACCAGACGTTTTTGCTCAGTTGCCCATTCACATCACAATATACTAACTTTGGTATATGTTAAGGTAGTAAAACAGCCGCGAGCACGCTACGAGTGCAGCATGTATTCATGTTTTGCGTGACACGATTGCCTTAATTATAAAGTTTCCACGAGTCATACACCATCGTCATTCACACATGTAAGGTAACGCCAAATTCGGTATATGTGAAGCTGGCAATGTGGCCGCGAGCGCCTCATGGGCGTGGCATGTAGCCAGGTTCTCACATGACACGCATGTCATGAGTCCTAAACCTTCGTCATTCATTCATGTCACGTAATACCAAATTCGGTATATATGAAGCTAGCGGAATGACCGCGAGCGCATCTTGAACATGGCATGTAGTCATGTTCTTACATCACACGCATGTCGTGATTATTATGTTTGCAACAGTCACATACCATCTTCATTCATTCACGTCACGTAATACAAAATTTCGTGTACGTGAAGCCAGCGAAACGACCGCGAGCGCATCATGAGCGTGGCAAGTAGTAATGTTCTTACATGACATGCTTTTCATGATTGTAATGTTCGCACCAGCATATACATTCATTATTCATTCATCTGACGTAATACCGAATTTATATATAAGAAGCTGGCGAAACAACCGCAAGTACATTATGAGTTTGGCATGTAACCATGTTTTTACGTGACACGCATGGCATGATTATCACGTTTGCTCCAGTCATATACCTTCTTCATTCATTCACGTCACGTAATACCAAACTTGGTGTATGTGAAGATAGTGAAACGATCGTGAGGGCACCATGAGCGGGCTTGTAGTTACGACTTTTATGGCATGAATATCATGATTTCTACGGGAGGGCCTGTCACTTATGTTCGCAATGCAGTCACGTCATACCATACCACTTTTTCGTTATGTCATTCGAACGAAACCACCACAGGAGCAGCAAAACCATGACATGTAAACCATGACAATCATGACATGTCAACCTTTCAATGTTATGGATGGACATTTATGTTCGTTATATAGTCATGTTATGCCATACCAATTGTCGTATAGATCCCATTATCCAAACGCTAAAGAACTCAAATTCGTAGGCGGATAGATAGATAGATAGATAGATAGATAGATAGATAGATAGATAGATAGATAGATAGATAGATAGATAGATAGATAGATAGATAGATAGATAGATAGATAGATATGGTTCAACTGGCTGAAGTTCTTTGAGAAATGTTTCGCATTTAGAAGGTTATCTAATTTAAAGAATGAGCTGTAAAGAGAGCCATATAGAACATTGAAACAAGTTAAGACCAAAGCGTATTGTACAGTTTGCAGCAGTTCACGTTGCAATAAAGTGCTGCGTGCGCGAACCATTCTAGTTCGGCCTGGGGTATATGAGCTAACACATAATTACGTATATACTAGCTTATCCAGTCCGGTGTCCACTGAGTTTGAGTTTTTCAGGAAGATGTTCACCCTCTCTGAAGATGCTTTTCAGACAATGCTCAAAGTAATGTCGGTAATGTTAGGGGGCACCTTTCAAAACTTGCTTATTTCTTCTTTAATTTTTTTCTTTCGTTTGCGTACTTTACGCACTTCAAAAAAATATGCCAAGCATTCTCATCTTCGTCCCCAAAGTCAGATTCCGGTGCGTTGAATAGAAGTATTCTATGCATGAAGCAGTTTGTGTCTGCTACTTCCAGTCGAAGTCTCCGAAATAACAACTTTGTGTCGTGAGAGATTTGCCGCTATTGGGAATTTCCTTCGCGAATCGACTTCATAAAGTAATGATTGCTTTAGTTTAGTGTCATGACACCATATCTCCTCAGAACAGTCACAAGGAAATTACCGTGCCACTAACGTCGACAGCATACTGCGTCGGGAAGCGGCCTATGCTAAGGTGCTTTTTCCACTCCTTCTTCTTCTTACCGGGAACAAGTAGTGCAATATACCCTTTTTTTGTATACCTGTTTTTTATGATGCACCATGACTACGTGGCACACCATAACGAAAGGGGGAAGGTAATTCTTAAATGAAAAGAAGATTAAAGTGAGCCCTATAACTGTCTCAAAGAGGGAAGTCACCTCAACAGTAGCTCACGAGAGATGAGAGTAAGGAGGAATTAAAAGGAAAGGGGAGAATTAAAGGTATAGAGGTAAAGAGAGGGGCAGGGCCAGCCACATACGGAAGTAAGGAGAAGATAGGAAAGATGGACACGGTCGCAAGAGTCCGAGGACGGGGCACCACTCAGCGAGAGCTCTTGTCAGCGTCAGGAGATGGCGTAGGGCGAGCCAGTCGGCCGGAGCTGCGCTGTCGTCGGAGATCGCAGGGGCACAACCGGTTGGCATGAAATCCAGCGAGCGCCCCGCCGTAGTGGTCTAGTGGCTAAGGTACTCGGCTGCTGACCCGCAGGGCGCGGGTTCGAATCCCGGCTGCGGCGGCTGCATTTCTGATGGAGGCGGAAATGTTGTAGGCCCGTGTGCTCAGATTTGGGTGCACGTTAAAGAACCCCAGGTGGTCTAAATTTCCGGAGCCCTCCACTACGGCGTCTCTCATAATCATATAGTGGTTTTGGGACGTTAAACCCCACATATCAATCAATCAAATCCAGCGAGCGAGTGCAATAACAAAAGAACATGCCGAAAAGCCTAGCCCCTGAAGTGTTTCGCACCGAACAGCGGGGCTGGCAAGCAAGCGCCCCCACCTGTAGAAAGTAGATTGAGTTATTTCTACATGTATCTTTAATTTTTCAATCTTTCTTTTTTTCATTTTTCTTCCTTTACCTTTCTGCACACATGCTTTTTCTCTTCTCTTTTATTTCTTCCTCTATTTATGTGCCCACTCTCTTTTTCTCCTCGTTACCCCCACGTCCCTCTTCCTCATCCTCACCACTCTCTCGCATCCTTTACTATGCTATGCTCTACAAGGTGATGTCATGCCTTACCCTCTCCCCTCCTTTTTTTCTTCCTTTCACCCTCAAATCTGTGTTCTTCCCCACCAGAGTATACAATACAAGGCTAATTTTATGCTATTAGCTGCTTGGCCTCGTTTCATAGGCGCATACCCACCGAGATTTTGTCGACGGCACTGGCTCACCCTTGTGCTTAAAAAAACGTTGCGATTCCTAAGGGGAGATGATGACTCGAGCTATCGGTGATTAGTATCATCTTCGATCATTTCACAGATTACTGTGATAAGCTTCGTGAAAGTCTAGTCAATGGCATACTGATGGGAATTGGCAGAGAATGTGTACCGTTTAGCTGAATAGAATTGTTCAGAAGCACTATTTCACGAAAATATTTTATCCAGCACCTGTACCTTTCAAAACAGCGACATAAGGAATCACACAGAATTTACATTGCCAAGCTTGTCTTCTTGTAATACCCTCAGTATCGTGGTGAGTTAGAATTCTTTGAAGAGGAGGAGTGTGTTTTGCTTTACTTAGCATTCTTATTTTTAAGACACGACTTGACTGCTAAAGTAGAACAACACAATATTCAAATACAGTGGTTAACTTTTTGGACCAATATAGGTGTGTGATGGCCTGAAATCCAACACATTTTAAAAGTGATTTCTAATTATGATTCATTCCGCCTATTGTTCTCGAGCCCCCGAGAGCTTTCTGGCGGCAGAATTTATATTAGACTTGTCTAAATCGAACCCCCTGAAACGTGCCCCTGAACCCACTTGGCTGCTTCATTTATTGCGTGGTTTCAAGCTAGTACGTCATCTAGTTAACCTCCCTGCCTTTCTTTAAGTCGCTCTCTCTCTGTGTTTGTGAACCAACTCAGAAAGTCTAGAATGCTCGGAGGTGTTTTCGAGTTCAACTTAGAGATGCAATCGAGATATCGCGAAGCTACCGACATGTGGCTTTGGCGCGTTGCATTGCTGGCCTGGTGTCAGTCGGGGCGGTATACAGTGCCAGCCGGCCGAACGGAGGTGACTCCGTGTGTACGAACATTGTTTGTATAAACGAGATGTGCTTACGTATTGATTCCTCTTGTGGTCTATGATTTCACAGACCAGAGGATGCAACTTTGGCATGGTCACGCTACTTATTACTATGATGCGCCATTGCAAACAAAATCAGGGCATGGACGCAACAAGCCAAGGGTACACTTTTCTGTGGCGCCTGAAAACAGGGTTTCTTTTTTTTTGCACAGTACAGATATTTCTATTAATGCTTTGGAATTCAGTCACCTGTCTTTGCGCCATATATATGCCAACGAACAAACACTTCGCAGTACCTAAATAGTTATATTGAAGCAAATAATTAATAACATGCTGTTTCTGTTATTTTTAATTATTGACTACTCACACACACACACACACACACACACACACACACACACACACACACACACACACACACACACACACACACACACACTCACACACACGTACACACACACACACGTCACTTGAGATATCAGTAAGAGCAAGTGAAGACCCTGATGCAGGCGCTGTCGAACCTGAATTCACCAAAGTGGGCCGGGTGTGTTGAAAATGCCGGCGCTGTGTTACGTCATACCGAAATATCTTGCGCTGAATTTAGAAAAAGTAGCGTCTTAGCAGGATGTGGTCAGAGAGAATAACAAGTCGAATGAACTAGACAAGTGCCGCCTATCCTTCGCATGTGGTGTGTGGGGCTTATACGTACTTTTAAATTCTAAATGAACACGAAAAACTGTTTCATTTATGTACGAGAAAAAGCACCACCTATTGCCGGAGTTCCTTACTGTACACTGCATGAAAATGTAAATTTTCAGATTGTCTTGGGGTACAGAGCGAAACAAACTTTGTGCCAGAGAAATAAATAGATTTCACTACTACACCCTTGACAGATGATATACGGACGGAAGGCCGTGTTTTAGAGCACCGAACTTTGATTTGTTTGCGTGCAAGGAATAGATGAACGGGGCAGAGGAAAAAATAGGCAAAATCGGCTCGTCTAGTTCTGTGTTTCTTGAAGACAGCAATTTTTCGCAACTACTCTTTGTTGGCAACTGCACTTCCGAGAGCTTCAGTCCTCACGCCAATTCTTCAAGCTTGTCCTTGGCTGAAAAAAAGTGCAACTTGCATTACTTTCTTAAAACGTGAAAGTTCTTTGTCTCTGCCTTTCACGTGCAATTTATTTGGCGTAATCAATTTCTTCGTCATCAACCAGCAGCGCTTTTGATATGCACGCAGTACGACACGTCTGTGAATCGAGCGATCAAACATGCTTCTTTATGTGGTGTAACATGACATACGTTAATGAATTCAGATATGCAAACAATAACTTGCAATGATATTCGTTCGATTAGCCATCAACATACCTAAGCGTGTTTCTTCAATGCGTTGGTGTGAGTGCGGTTTGTCACAGTGCGTGCAATGAGCTCATTTGTACGTGAAATTCTTCTTCACAAAACGTTAGTAGATATGCTCTATTAATTGTTAGGTGAATTCATATTCCCTCTATTCACCATAATGCCTGCACGAACTGTATTTATTATGTATGTCTTAAAATCGAGTGCAAACAAGCCTATTTAATTAATTCGCGTCATGTCTACTGGACTAGCATCAGGTTATATGGCCCATTTGCAGGGGCCGCGTTGTGCAACAGCCAGACTGGGTATAAGCAAACCGTAGGCGTGTTTAATGATGCAGATGAGTGGCTCAGCTGCTATCATTTCCAATTATTGGTGCAGTGGTACTGGAAAGGTACATCCAGACAAAAAAAAGGAACATCCATTGAATGAACATTATTCAGTGTATGCGTAGCATTATATCTACTCTCGGCTACTTCCGTTTAATGAGGCACGACTTTTCTCTACACGTGTTATGGGGAGACTGATGCTTCCATATATATAGCGTAAATAAAAGGTTTTCTTCTCATTCACTCTCTCTCCAGTATGTTTTTCACCCCAATATAGCACGCACTGGTTTACGGATGCCAATGCATGACGCACAATCATGCATTGTACGTGCCACGTCTGCCACTCGCTGTCAATCCTGCACATAATGGACTTACGCTGCGACCTTTCCTTAGTGTTGGTCATGCTATCTTCAACGTTATAGCGCTATAAAAGCCTCTTTACCTCCGCCGCAGGTCAACTTGGTATTTCATTGTGCGTCAGATAGATCCACTTTTTATGTTATTCGTTCATGATGAATTGAGGAATGAACAAAATTCTCGTGCGCCAATCAATGCTACGCTTTAAAAAACGTGCCATAGACCAAAGGACTATACTTGGTACTTGCAAAACTTGAGAAAGTTTGCGCCATTGCTTCCCCAGTCTACGCTGGCGGTATACGGCCCGACAGGCATCGCGCATCGCCTTTCCTATTTCGCACTACTGCACCCTCGAATTCGGCATGATGTACTCCAGCAACTTCTGGTGATAACTGGAAACACAATATCTGAAGAAAGACGAAAACCAATATTACAAACAAGGAAAAGCAGTAGTCGTAATGTAAATAGCCTTAGGTATGGCGCTTCTACTCCTCCATGACACCTAATTTGGTGCCATGGGGGAGTACCTAAAAGCCACATTTCGAAAGCCGTGACTCGTGAGTGCCGTTCACCTGGTATAATCAAACAAAAGCGGCCTTCGATGGCTGCTGTACATTCGTAAAAATAAGGATGGCAGCTTAATGACTGAAAGATATAATTTCGCCACGAATCAGAACCCAAACAAAAGGCAGGAACATGATGTTAGGACGAGGATACTTCCGACTGAATATTTGTGAGTTTTAACCCAGAAATAAATAGGTAAACTGGACAAGCGGGGAAAGTTGGCACATAACTTGAGAGCTTGAAAAAATGAGCGCTAAGACAGGATGAAGGAAGGTGATACGAGAAAGAACACTTGTACTTGTGGCGCCAGTCTTCTTTCTGGCATTGTGGTGTTTTCTTTAAGTTTAAAATAGACGACGTACATGCGCAGTCTCAACACAACCTAATTTATCCTCTAATCAATCTCTTTTCCTATACGTGCAATGCAACAGTTGTATCACCAATCAAACTTGTTCCATTCATTCTTGTATGGTACGCTTCTATCAACTCACGTCCTTTCAGAGACTTGCGTCTGCCTAAAATTTCCATTGCTTTCAAACCGTAGCTAACACTTGTAAAACGCACTGGCAAATGCGCCAAGCCATCTCTCGTCAGATTTAATTCATGCTCTCTGGCTCGTTCATTTACGCAGCACCCCGTCTGCCCGATGTACTATTTGGCACAAAAAAGGGGAGCTTTTTGGGGCATTTAAATGCAAACTACCATGTTGTTATAATTAGTTAACACGAGCATCACATCTTCGGAAACAAATTATAAGCGCTGCGGGAAGGTTGACGTAAGCTTGCGACCACTCCTGCTAAAAGAGTACAAATCTATCTATCTATCTATCTATCTATCTATCTATCTATCTATCTATCTATCTATCTATCTATCTATCTATCTATCTATCTATCTATCTATCTATCTATCTATCTATCTATCTATCTATCTATCTATCTATCTATCTATCTATCTATCTATCTATCTATCTATCTATCTATCTATCTATCTATCTATCTATCTATCTATCTATCTATCTATCTATCTGTCTGTCTGTCTGTCTGTCTGTCTGTCTGTCTGTCTGTCTGTCTGTCTGTCTGTCTGTCTGTCTGTCTGTCTGTCTGTCTGTCTGTGCGTGTGCCTGCCTGCCTGTCTGTGTCTGTCTGTCTCTCTGTCTGTGTCTGTCTCTCTGTCTGTCTGTCTGTCTGTCTGTCTGTCTGTCTGTCTGTCTGTCTGTCTGTCTGTCTGTCTGTCTGTCTGTCCATTACCATATACTGAAGCTTAGCTTACAGTGAAGAAGAAAATTTCTGCACTCATTTTAGGGCTATGTTGAATGTTCACAATGGTCACTTCTGCTTTGTTTCAGGTCCCACAAGCATCCAGGCCATTCCGTTATCGAGCACGTCGGTGCTGCTGTCGTGGGGGCCGCTGGCACCGTACGTAGTTGGAGGCCAGTACCGTGTACGTGTGCGGGATAACGGGAACTCACAACGCTTTCTGAATGTTGGCTACGTCCTCTCGGCCATCATTCAAGATCTAGACCCGACGGAGAATTACACGCTCTCGGTTCAGTGGTGCCCTTCGAAGAACGTTTGCAGTGACTTTGTGTCCACTACGAGGATTGCAAGCGCACCAAGTAAGTGTATCACAGTATCTACAATACTCAGCGACATTTACCATGATCAGTGGATGACAGTAGCAATAAAACTAATGCTTCAAAGCGCCATTGGTAAATGGGACAACCGGGCCTTAGTGTCCGTAATATTTTAGCTTAAGCCTCTCTTCTTTGAGGGTGCATATAATCAAAGAGAAGGATAAGATCTCATAGCATACGAAACCAGCGTTTTAAAACGCTGTCATGCTTCTTAGTTTTTTACTAACCATTTTTATTAGCTGTTTTGAAGAGTAAAGAAAGCAGTGCCATCAATTACACAAGGCGCTGTAGTAACGTTCGAGCAAATCTGTAGAAGTTGTATTTCGCCACTTCAAGGCAATTGCTTCAAAGTACAATGATGCAGCCTCTGAGGCTTTTAAAAATCGGAATCGCCATGTGCTGCCTTAAGACCATAAGTCGGCAAACTCACTCATAATTCGACTCATTTGGACTCACTCCGACTCACATTAAGCCGTGAGTCTGAGTATGAGTGAGTCCGGGTGATTGATATTTTCTTGAGGCTGAGTCCGAGTGAGTCCAGCTGAAGAAAATTTTTGTAAGTGCTAGTTCGAGTGAGTTTAGCTCAGGAAAATATTGGTTAGTCTGAGTCCGATTAAGTCCAAAGCGCAAAATATATTTTTGAGTGAGTGTGAGTGAGTTACACTTGCTTTTGTCGACCTACAGTCTGATGTAGTCATCTACAGCGTTACTATTAGCCTTGCTGGATTCACGCTTATACTCATATCTACACACATATATTCCAAATCAGTGTAGTTCATACACCATTTTAATATTTATTATTCAGAGCTTGACATCCATCCCCAGCAAGTCTTTTATGGCAGTTCGTGATAAATATATCTTATGCTGTCTTCTCTCCCAAGAAAAATGACCTTAACGATTTTCAAGCACTTGGAACGCGTTGTCGAAGATGCTTGTTCTATTTGTATTTGGCAGAACATGGAAATATGCTATGGAAAATGAGCCAATATCAGCGATTAGGTGATATATTGGTGTTAGAGAGCATTGACACTATTGTAAAGAAATTAGACACTAACGGACTCATGAGTTGAATCAATAACTCCAACTGATACCGAGCCGCGAGCCTGCGTGAGTCTGAGTGAGTCCGGTTGAGTGATGTTTTGGTGAGTGCGAGTTCGAGCGAGTCCAAAGCTCAAAATATATTTCATGAGTGAATGTGTGTGAGCCCTACAAGTTTGGTCGGCCTATGCTTAAGACCTCGCTCTCAGATAGTGAGTGCACATAATGAGCGGCCACTTTAATGCGCAGTGAAGTTACGCGTCTATTCTGCGCAGTTATTCTCACCTTGCTATAGCGACTGTAGCCGAATTCTAAAAAGTTCAATTTTCTTCAAGTCTTAACACGGTCGGAGAGAGCAGAACTAAAATGTTACATCGGTCACGTTTTTTTATTGAAACAGGTATAACACAAAAGTGAGAGCTGTATTCAGAAAGGTAGTCTAGTGTATATAATACATTGTTACGCCACAAGGTCAAAACAGTGAATGCTAAAGCGACAAGCTGTAATATCATGCGAAGAACGGCAAACCCCTCGAAACGTCCACCCTGTCTTCAATCAGAGAGGATGCACAGAAAGAGCATACACAGGACGAGCGCGAGCTAACTGTCACAGCTCAACACTTCAAGCGCTGTGCTCAGACAAGGAAGCACGGAACGAACGCACAGGTATACACAGGATGAGCGCGAACAAATGTTCCAGGTGTTACTTGGTGATTGAGCAGCACGCTCCTTTCACAAGCATGGCTGCTGCAGCGAGCGAAGTGGCTCTCTGCAGTTTCAACGCACACTTGTGGTGATATCCCGAAAAGTATGAACCACTACGAACATGAAAGAAACGCATGCGCACGCGCACGAGTGACTAGGCCCCGTTGAGGCAAGCGCGAAAGGGTGTGTCAACCTTTTAAGAAAGGCCTCTGCAACCGTAGCGCCAGCTTGCCAGTGATAACGAAAACACACTAAAGTTACCGATATATGAGTACCGACAGTGCTAAATAGTGTAAATAAATAACCGTTAGGAAGCTGAACAACGCATACCTTATGGCCGAGGTGGCTCGCGCTGCGCGCTGCAGAGCGAGGGGGCGTATATGTTCAACTCACTGTAGCGGAATTTTTGTATTTTTGTATTTTTTTGCCCTCTCTTAGTATATATATACTTTACGACGTCATATTCTTTACAAAAATACGTCGGTGGCGCCGCGGTGAACCCCCGAATTAAACACATCCGTGTTAAAAGCATGAGTCATATATATTGTTCACGCGCATTCCTTAATGCACAGGCCAAAGAAAGTTGAAAGTAGATACAGTGTCAGCGTTGTTTTATTGTGATCGCAATTATATGGACACTCTCAGCTGGATTTTGCCGCCAGCATCGCCATCACTCACTCTATATATATACGTATCGATATATATCAAAACGTAAGAAAAAAAATAGTCCAGGAAAAGACTCCGGTGCGTGGAATCGAACCTTTTAATTGTGAGGGAGAAGCGTTAGCCACTTAGCCACGAAGGAGCACCTCATCGAACGTTCAAACGGCAAGCTATTTATATATGCTAGATAGGGCTAATGACGAGCATCTCGGGGGGAACTATTACCAGAAAGCTTTACCAAAAAGATGACGCAGTGGCGCACGCTCTCATCTGCCACGCGTAATTTCCAGCGTGGAGAGGACGAGGAGGGGGGCTGGACACTCATTCGCGTGCCCTTTTGTCGCGGTGGGGAGTATCGTACGTCTTGGCTGGTCTTGGGCTTTCATTGGAACAAATATCTTGTAGTCACCGGGCGCACAAAGGTCACTGCAATCGTCGCACAGCCTTCTTTTGCGAAAAGAACGCACTTTTCAGGCACAGAAAGTAACAACTGAGACACTTATTCGCGTTCATCTATACCTGTGAGTACGTTTATTGCTTCATTTGTGCGTGAGAAACGCGAGACACGTTTCGATATGCTGGTCATTCTCAGCATTATCTTCCAATTTGTTGATATCACGTTCCTTTCTTCGCTTTTGCAGTAAAGCAGTGACTTTTTTACGGTTGTAAAAGAAGCTAAGTAATACAAAAATTTATGATGCACAATCTCCTTTGGCAGTTGACTAATGGCTTATTCGGTTGGGTGGTTACGAGCGCTCTGGAGCGCTCTGAAAAGTGACTGAGCGTTCTGTTAGTAGAAATTGAGCACTAGTACTACCTTCCGTTAGTTCTTTCAAAGCGTCAGCTTCCGACTCAGAGTGCTCCCAACCACTCTGACTTCGAACTGAGAGCGTGGGGCGATCTGACCGGGAGTACGGCTCACATAACACAAGCTGGCAAATCACGTGGCTGCCAGCAGGTGCACTAGGTGAAGAGCGCGAGCGCACACTTCAGAACGGGACATCGCCGGGCGCGTAATACTTCCTGCACGTGCATTCTTAATGGCGTTTGTGAGCGTGTGTGGGGCGCGTTCACATGCGCGAATCCATAAATGCAACATGTTAATTAGAATGTAAACATTCGACAGAAGTCTGCCTGGTTGGGTATGAAACTGGAAGATGATTTAGACTTAGGAGGCTACGTAGCCTCCGCAGTCACCCCAGAGGAAGGTACCAAGTCGGTTTCGAAACGTCTGCTTTCTTCCAAACTTTTGGTTGGAGTCTAAATCGTCTCCCACCATGTTAATTCCATGGCTAGCAAAGGTGGAGGAAACGCTAGTGCTGTCGTTACTGCAATTCGCACACAGCCACGTGATTTCTCTCGAAAGATAACTGTTCACACAATGACAATCACCAGATTGATTGGCTGAGCTAGAAAGTCTGTCGCTGCGTCTAACTATGTCGGAGACGTCCACCTAATTGATCGGCGCCATTCGTCGGCGCACAGCAGGACTGTTTACCTGGCAGCTTCCCGCGTTGGCGGCACGGTGACTCTGCAGGTGTGCTGCTCTGAAATCGCTCACGTATTCGGTTGGTATACGCTGCCTCTCGCGCTCTGATTGCCAGCTGCCTCAGCATCTGGTGGCTCGGCGCCAAAGGACCAGAGCAGCCAACCGAATACGCCTTGACTGTTGCGTTATCGTCGTGTTTTGTCCTAGAATGTATCCTCTTGAAAAAAAAAATGTTTTCGGGTAGCATCGGCGTCTTTTTTATGTTTATAGTGATCGTCAGCGTCTGGAACGCCCCCCAGGCTTGCACATCAGGCCAACACCACAACGCTTGTTTGGTATCAAAGTTTTGCAAGACATGAGTTCTCCTGATGTGTTAAATCCTGAATATCGAATTTCAAACTGTTTCCTGGAAAGAACGCTACTTACAACTCCACGAAATTCAGCGAAATTTTCATAGACAGTGCTCTTTTTTGTGTTTATTTTTCGCAGTGAAACAGCCAATTTATGTGGTCCAGGTATAATCGCAGTTTGAAAGTGTGAGTCTGGTGTGTAGTTCAGACGTTAAGATATTGCTATTTTCAACACCCGGATTCAAACCTAGCCTCGTGAAAAAAAAAAAAAAAAACGTCCATGGCATTATTATTCTTTCGTGTGAGAGGAACGGACAGACAGACGAACTGCGCTATGGTCAAGTCAGCACGCAAAGGCATATGTATTTGTAATTAGTGATAAAAACTAATTTTGGGGTAATAACAGCTGTGTCAATACTTGCTATCTATGTAGTAATAGCAGCATTTGTCCCTGCCAAGTGAGTAACTTTAATACTATGACAATTACTTTTTAGAGTTAGTATCTATAGTTAAGTAGCAATACAAAGTGAGTGACCACTGCCTTCACAGTCACTAATACTGGTGAACTGCAGTTACCAAACGATAGGTTTACACGGTGTTGGTTTATGTGTTCCGTTCATTTGTTAAGTGAAATGAATTTATTACAAAAGCATAATCTTTAATCCAAAATAAAACGGTATACTTGGTTGGTTTGTGGGGCTTACTGCCTTAAAGCGGCTCATTTAATGAGACCAGCCGTAGCAGAAACACCATTGTGTTGTTGTACCGCTTAATAATCCCTTAATCTGATTCTCTGCCACAATGAAATCTTCAGAGAACCCACCACAATGAAATCTTCAGATAAGAGCACCTACACAGAGACATTAGTGAACAACTTACAAAAACACGCAAACGCACGATACCAAGGATTCTACGTGACATATACTCTAACAACAACTTTAAGGCCAAATGCTCGACAGGAGCACTTTGTAGTAACAGACGTTGTACTGGTGAGCAACCACGAAGCTACACTTACGATCTATGTTTGTTTTCTACCCAGATGCTTACCTCCTAATACTTCATATGTATGTTGAATAAGCGAAATAGTCTTATTCTCGCAATATAAAAAAGATGACAGCTCGTCAAAGTTTACCATAGGATTGGCGCAGCGTATCGTTCAGATGCCGGTAGAGAGAGTAACGTTCGCGAAACCTCTCCGTACTAAATTAATAACTATGACACGCTGGGTTGTATTGACAATGTGTACTTTCTCCTAAATATTTTTGTATTAGTTGAACAATACAGACACATTGTAAATTTCACGAAGGAGTGGCAAATGCCACAAAAAATAACATTTTACAATTTATTTTTTAAAGAAAGCATGAAACATTTTTGAAGGCAATACTCATTCAGTGTCATACTCAAGCACGCAGTGTTTGTGTGAATGTAGATGGAGCTTCTCATGATTACACCGTGCAGTGTTAATTGCTCGAATTGGCAGAAAAAGCTCATATTTCTTTAGAATAGCTGCGACTCATTTCTGTCTTCCTGGTAATAAAGAGGCCCATATATGTATTGTAATGAGATGTTAAATTTCAACATGGCATTTCAAAAACTTTTTTGAGTCCTGAGGAAGCGATATCTAAGAGAGCGGAGCACCCCCTCTTCAAATCATCATTTTTATTGAAAAACGCGTGAAGGCTTTTGCAACCCGCAGGATAAAAGTGAATATCTATATTACACTTCGCTGGCGCCATTCCTGGACATTTGCCTAATACTTCTAGCACTCGGTGAACTGCATCAACTAAGATGGCTTTTAAAAGGACTGGTAATAACTTTACTTTTCTTCTTTCATCATTTGTGTGGGCTGTAGAGTAACAGGTGTATACTAGGAAACGGGATTGTAGTTTCCGAGCAAGAGTTAGGCTATTTGCCTAGTTCGTTCATTTGAAGCAAGGATTATAAATGAAGAAATGTTTTTCTTGATACCATGGCACCACGATAGTAAGAAATACCAGAGAGCAAGACGCCATTTCATTTCTGTTTGCTACGCCGCAGCCTTATTCGCATGCATGTATTATTAACACTGGCTTTCTATGATTTTTTTTTCATTAGGATTAAAACAAAACTCCCCCATGTTTAGGCCATGATGTAACAACATGAATGAATGAGGTGCCTCAGCAATATGTTGTAACGGCCGCTACTGGAGCGTTAGTGCTACACCAAGATGGGGCACAAGTTACCATCGTACTTGAACACTTTTTTTACGACCGCTGAACAGTCTGCTTGTCCATGGAAAACTATTTTCGTTTGGCAGAACCAGCTTTGAGTTATAGGACTTACCAAATAGGTTAGCAGTTTACAGACGCATCCAAAGTGCTTTGCCAGCGTTTTTCTTGAAAGAGAGGATAAAACATTACGGAGTTTCGGCAGAATGGGAACCCAAAAACGAAATATACACGCGTACAGTCGGCATTTCAGTACTTTTGCCAGCGTGGCAGAAAAGAGGCTGCCGGGATATGGAAGAGAAATCGCCCCCGGCCGAGGAAAAATGGACTTCAGCTCATTTATATTGTGGTACGCGTGGAGGCCTACGAATGAACATTTTTTCTCGTAAACGCGTGACTGTGTTGATATATGAAGCGTCGCTGCTTTATTGCAACCCAGGAATTCTGGTAGATATTGAACTATTTCAGCTTTCCACTTGTTGCTACTGTGCTGTCCACTTGAGAACAGCATTTCTAGCGTACCTTCTTCAAAATATTGCGAGCACTATTTAGGAGCTTCGGGGAACAACATCTTTATCTAATTATGGGGATATCCATAGTTGGCCGTTGAAACAAATGCTGCCGTGGGATTGCACCTGAAGCTTTCATTGAGAAATGTGCACGCATAATAAAGGATCTGCATTAGCAAAAATTTTTTTTTGTGTCCGCCTAGGTGTGTGCTCTGTTTTGCCACGCAGTGCTCTAGGTACACGTTTGCTTGCAGTTCTTTTGAATAGTTAACAAGAGAGCTCCCAGCCTAGTGAAGAGTTTCGTATGCCATTCCAATAACCCTATATTTTTCGTGAGGGACCCGTATATTTTTCGTGTATTTGTTTCTGAATAAATTTGTGTAAATATATTGCCATGTGCACTTATTTTCATGTGTTTATGTAACTGCTCATTTACACGTATAAGCACTGCCTTCAGCAAACTGCACCTGGGTGCATGGGAACTTTCCAGATTATTTAGGAATCGCCTGGTAAGACCACGCACTGCACGCAAATAGTAGAGACTATTCTGGAACTAACCCGGGTTCAAGCGACAACTCTGGAAGGTTTCATAAGATATGTGTAAACCGACCGGTAATTCACAGATTAGCAGATGAATCGAAGCGTGGTGTCCGTACTCCCCGTTATCTCTGTACTGCGAGGGTAGTTTGTACTTGCCATTACTGGGCACATGTTGAAGCATTTATTCTGTGTACCGACTGCGTCCTGCTTTTCTTCATCGCCACGACAACGCAACAATATGCAATGATTGTAATGGCATAAGGAACACTTGAGTAGTGTTAACTCCAATATAGGCGTCAACAAGCCAGTGTTAACGCGTAATTGTGTGGAAAGGCTTCTCGGGCCTCAACACCTACGTCAATATCATGGTCTTGAAACAGTAAGACGCCAGAAATGGGCCCCCTTTGTAATAATTAACGAATAGATGTTCCTTACTCTAAATTAATGTTGTGAATATCTACCTAGCAACTTTGCCAATCTCTGAAGAACGTGAAGGGCCTAGATATTGTTATTTATAGACCCTATAGCACCGATGACTCTTATATGTTAATTAATAAAGGTCATAGCATACAGAGTTGATCTCTCACATTGATTGCTTCTCTCGCATGGTAATAACCAACAATTACGAACTCCAACAACGTAACAGTTATGACAGGGTCTCTTAAAAATAAAGGGTTCCGCATGAAGAGCAACACTTTCAGTAAACGTTGCACAGCTTTTCAACAAATAGATGATTAATCTATATATGGGGTTCAACGTCCCAAAACCACCATATGATTATGAAAGACACCGTAGTGGAGGGCTCCGGAAATTTCGACCACCAAAGGTTCTTTAACGAGCACCCAATTCTGAGCACACCAGGCCTACAGCATTTTCACCTCCATTGGCAACAACCAGGTGTGTCTCAATGTTGAGAGAGAGAGAGACAGAGAGACAAAGAGGAAGGCCGGGAGGTTAACCAGATATTGGTATCCGGTTCGCTACCAAGCACTGGGGGTGGAGGAATAAGGGCACCGAAGAGAGTGCAGAGAGAAAAAAATGGAGAAAAAAAACGCACGTTCACTCATGAGAAAACAAAAACACAGAAAATGTGTTGTAGCTACAACCACGCAGAAAGGCCAGTCAATCGCAAGAAGTGCAGTAGCGCTTGTAGGGCCTTTTTCTTTGACGATGCATCCTGGCGATATTGTGAAATTCTTTCCTCCAACAAAGGTTGACTACCTAAATGGCTGAGCACATAGTGAAGGCATAGTCGCCGTCCACTATACTCTAAGCAGTCACAAACGATATGTCGGATGGTTTTTTTTTGTCACAGGGGTCACAGGTGCCGGCCATCCTAACGCGGAAAGCGTAGGCGTTGGTAAACCCAGCGCCCAACCACAGCCTACATAAAAAGGTGTCGTCTGCTGGGCGAAACATCAACGGGGCTTCAAGACTTGACATAGGGTCAAGCGAGCGCATTCGGGCATGCTTAAAGTGCAGCTCATTTCATTGTGACGTGGTTTGTTGACAAGCAAGCCAGCGGAGCTACCGTGCAGCATCGGTGCTAGAAAGCGGTAGTAGCAGTTCTTGGTCCTCTGTGGGGGCTGAGCGGGCCGTTTGATCGGCCCGTTCATTGCCGATTATTTCACAGTAACTAGGTAACCAGTGAAATGTAATTTGGTGCCTCTTCTCAGTTAGGTGGTGTATAACCTCTGCTATCTTTAGTACCAGCTGCGCGTGCGGTCCACGGCGTAAGGCTGCCAGTACAGACTGCAGTGCCGCCTTCGAGTCGCAGTAAATAGTCGACTTGCATGTAGGTTGATCGATCAATGACGGATTGTAATGCGGTACGAAGGACTGCCAATTCTGCTACCACTGATTTTCTTACACGATATGTGTTGAATTTAATTGTCGTGACTAGCCTTGGTATCACGACTGCTCCGGTTGAGCTGTTCGACAGAACCAATTCGCCAGTGTATATATGTATAAATTCTTGGTATTTTTCATACAAGAGAAGTAGTGTGAGCTGCTTAAAGGCCGGTAACGACAAATCGTTTTTTTTTTCTGTACGCCAGGTATAGTAATGTTATTATTTGGTTGAGCGAAGCACCATATAGAAATCATAGGTCTAGCGGCAGGAGAGAGTGAAGTTGTGATAGATTCACCAAGAGCGGTCACTGTTTGGCAGTAAGATGTGTGTGGTCGATACTCTGGTAGAGAGGCAATAGGTGATAGCGAGGAGTTTGAGCAAGGTGTCGTATATGTGTCCTCCGCATTTCACTGACCAATGCTTGTCTTGATGAGGTGGTCCCTTGCGATGGCGATAGTTGCCACTGTCGATGCACTTTGAGGCAAGCCTGGACAAATCCATAGTGCTTGAACTTGGACACTTTGAATCATTTGTATATTTGTTTTGCTTGCATTGGTTAACACACGCAGGCTGTATGTACCGAAAGAAACCAAGAAAAAAATTGACCACGTATCTGCATGTTAATCTGCAGAAGTCGTCGAAAGACGATAGTCATGCTTGTGGAGAGAGTGAACATAAGATTTATTTGATTTTCTGCGCAAAAAGAAATCGGTGAATGGTATTCCAGAGGCGCTGCGTTAGAGTGCCTCGAGCGTGCAGCGGAGGCGAAAGAGCACATCAAGTCACGCCACACGTGAGACATGAGCGCTATCTGGCAGTTATATTGGAAAACGAAACGCGCGCACCCTGCGCGCCCGTCTCGGAGTTGATGAGGTGTAGAACGCAACGTGACGGGTAGGTACCACCACCATTTCGTGTTAGCAAAGCGTTGGAAACACTCGCCTTTTTGTGCAAGCGTTGCATGGTCGGCGCAGCGTTATAAGCGCTACAATTCTTAAAATTACTTATGTATGTCTTTTCTAGTAGAAAGCACACATGCAAAATATATACGTGTCGTTATTGCGCCCCAGACATGCGCAATAATTACTTTTTAATTGACAGTTGCACAAGTATGGACGCTAAACCTTGAGGAACATTGGTGGGCGCTGCGGATGGGGTCGGCCGTTTCAAGTACCCGGTGCCGTTAAGAGTGGACAAACAGATAAATGTAAAGACAGACAGACAGACCAAAATTTTTGCGCCGAAGGTCCCCAAGAAAGACTATCGTCTTAAATAACCCTGTATAGTGTCAACATAGTGGCTCTAACCTTCCACAATTCCTTCCACCGAAGACTTCGAACTAATGACAAATGCCTGTCAACCACTTTTTATGTAAGGCATATGCGGGCTCCTGAGAGGTCTTTCTTAATTAAACATCCAGGCACTTGTATGATCGGAGCCCCGCCACGGTGGTCTAGAGGTTAAGGTACTTGGCGGCTGACCCGCAGGTCATGGGATAGAATCACAGCTGCTGCGGCTGCATTTTCGATGTAGGGGAAGTTTTTAGGAGCATGACCTTAGATTTGGGTGCAAGTTAAAGAACCCAAGGTGGTCAAAATATTCGGAGCCCTCCACCACGGCGTCTCTCATGTCAAATGTAACTTCCCGCCCTTTATCAGTTAGGTGGTGTATAACCTCTGCTATCTCTAGTACCAGCTGCTCGTGCGGTCCATGGCGTAAGGATGACAGTAGAGACTGCAGTGCCGCCTTCGAGAGCCGCCTTATGATGATTTCGGACATTAAACACCACATATTAATCAAATGAACTTGTATGATCGGAAGTAAAGTATCATTTCGGCGTTTATCAAGACGCTGTAGCTTTCCATTGGTTTGCGCGTGAACTTGCGACACAAGTGAAGATTTCTCTGACGAAATTCCCAGACCTCGGTTACGGAGGTAAGTTGCAGCTTCAGAGGGAGGCAGCTCTCTAAATTTGTGCTTGCAGCTGTAGACGTTTCATCGCAGATGTCCAAACGCATATGTCGCCCTTGTACAATGCGACACTACTTGGCAGATGCTCAAGGAGAGCGATTAGCCTCAAGTTGAATAGTGCAGGAATAAGCAAGCCACCTTGGGGAACCCCACGGTGGCTGTGATGTAGTGAAGAATCACTGTCCTCGGTTCTCACGACAAAGGGTCACTCCAAGAGATAGCTGCATAGCCACTGAAACTTCCGACCACCCATTCCTACCTCTTCGAGAGTGGCGAGGATAGACTGATGGGTTGTGTTATCATACGCCCCTTTAGCATCAAGAAATAAAGAAGCGCAGAGGCGCTTACGGCCTACGTATTGTACGTAGGTGCCCAGGTATAGGACGCTATGAGTTGATGATCAGCCATGTTGAAACCCCGTCATATCATATCGCCTGGGTAGATGTTGTGAGGCTCGAGGTACCATTCTAGCCATCCTAGTACCACCCTATCTATCACTTTGCCCATGCAACTAGCCAGTGCAAACAGTACGATGTGAGCACCACTGGTGACTTTCCAGGCTTCAGTAATAGAACCCAACGACTGGTCTTGCAGTTAACTGGGAGGGTGCTCTCTCGCCACGAATCCATTGTACATCTCAAGGAGGGTACTTCTTGCGCGCTCATCAAGGTGATCCAGTGCTCTGTAAGATGTTGAGGATACCGCTCAGGATATATGAGCGATACACCCCACGGGACACATAAAAGACTCTTGGTGAAGGCGTTTAGTCATGAAGCCGATGGTTTATGACATCGTACAACGCGGTCACTAGCCAATAGTTTGGCCTTGGGCAAGGTTTCTTCTATCTCCCAGTAATAATAATTCTTGAGGTATTGATTTCAAAAACGGCGATACGATTACATGAGACACCGTAGTGCAGGACTTTTTGGCCACGTAGGATTTTCAAACGGCGTCGACTAAAGAAACAATTTCGCTATTCACTAAGATTAATTCATTTTTGCAACAACATTTATTTACGTGCACCGACATAATATGCTGAATCTGAATAGCTATCCGGACACGAGGTTGTACTGGCGTAAAATAAAATGGAAAAACTTTTGTCATTATATCTGCCGCTTCACGTCACTCTATATTCACAATACAATGTTCACTAGAAAAGTTATCTTGCAACTTACAACATAGGATCGAGAAAGAAAAACGGAGGCACGTAAGAGCATAAGATAACTGCTCGCTTACGATTGAGTATATAAACCCAGCACATCAAATACAACACGTACTACATTACCTGTGTCGTTTTTTTTTTCAGAAGATGTTAGTGCCCTATTTTGCAGTTTTCACCACTGCAGTGATTGCTTTCGTACTTGAATTTCCACCGCTGTCACTTCCGTCGGGAAAGTGCCACGTAAACACTGCAGTAATCGTTAAAGTCTTGCGACTTTAGAACTGATTTGAAGTTTAGGAGATAATTGTCCTGAGGTAAGCGAAGGAACGAACGCGACTTCATACAATATTTTATCCACCTGTACTGTACGCATTGCATTGTACCGTCGTCAAGACTTGAGAGATCTTGTGCCGTTTTGGCACAACCAACAAAGCTATTGAAACTAATTCACAAATTCAAGTGGTGCATGCATGAAAAAAAGCAAGTAAGGCGGCTTTACACTGATGGTAGCAAGCTTGAAGGAAGTACGGAGTTAGACGACCTTCTTGGTTGCTCTTTAGTGTTATCTTTTTGTTCCTTTCTTGCATTCTTTTTTTTTCGCCCTTCTGGTTCTTGTAAGTCTTTCTCCATCTCTTTGTTTCTGTTTCTTTTATGATAGGTTCACTTTCTCTGTGTCTATTTCTTTAAATCCCATTCGTTTCTATACTATACTCTAATGAGAAGGCTGCTTGTATAGTATAGCACAATGTACTGTAATGTATATCCTACATTGCCAAATTACATGGGCCGCGAAACTTCGAACAAAGAGTGCAGGAAAGCTGTTGTCAGAGGGATCAACAGCCGCCGATCATTGAAGCGTGACGAAGGGAGGAGGGGACAAACAACCAACACTAAACTCAATATATTTTTTTGCTTCAAACAATCGTAATTTTATATATGTTGAAGTAAATATAAATTTACTATATCTGACACCTGGTTAAATGACTGATTACCCCAATTTCATTCACGTGCCATAAGTGGGAAGGAGGGGAGGGGGCGTATCAAGGCAATTTGCTGTCAGAGGTTGCGTTTAGTTCGGCGTGTTCTTTGGTTCAGTACATTGCCAGGCCAACGAATCATCACTCAATTTGTTGTGGTGGTTTCATGCGTACCTTCAGTACTTGACTCATCTTTATACAATGTTTACTGGTTTGATATTTCAGTGCTCAACTAGCTCACAGAATGTGTAGATATTCGCTCCTGTGACTGCGGACAGCTTTCGCTAGCGCGCGGCTGGCGTGTTCTCGCCTTTGATGATGGTGAACGTGACGCTTAGGAACAAGACGCTGTACTCTACGTCTTCCAAAGCTATATTTTCAAAGCTGCTGTCTCGCTTCAGGAGTTTCGACGATTAGGAAACGTGAGTTTTCCAACTTTTAGGCTATTGTTCTCGTGAACAATTGTCTCACAATTGCCTCGGAGAAGTTTTTTGTGCATATTGTAAGTACGTAATTTCGCTAATAAAACAACTTTTCTTCTGAAATCTTTGTTTTTTTTTGTTTCTTTCTTCTTCCACATTTAATTAGCGAGGCAAAAGACGCAATAAAATTGCATATTAGGAACGGCAATTAAAAGGTCAGCAATTAAGGAAATTTTTGATATCGCGTCATGTGGGGAATATGCACGACGTCGCTACCGCTTCTGGTTGTGATGTCATATTTTATTTTATTTTTATTTTTGTTTTCTCTTAGTTGTACTCTTCTCACGCAGATGGTGACGATGCAACGAGCATTCGACTATTGCGTCCATGGGCTTCTATGGAAGTTACGCTACCCGTTTACACATACATTGTATCCTATACAGGGCAATGCTATGTTCGGCCCGCGTCTCTGCATAGCTGAGTGGTTACGACGCAGATACGTAGGTTCGAATTTTACCACAGCAAGGAATCTTTGCAACCAATTCTCGTTATTTTTCTTTGCCACGCTTTTGTTTAACAGTGAAGCTGTTTAAGCTGTCGATAACTTGTGCTCAGTCCTGCAAAACTCCTACGGTGTGAATGCGCTACAGGAATTAGGCAAGCCAAACTAGCGAAATAAGTTTATGCGAGTGCTAAATGAAAACACTCCTCGGTGAAGTGGAGCACCTGAAGCACGAGAAAAGAGGGAGAAAAAAGAGATAGAAAGAAGAAAAAAACTTTAACTGGGCTAGTTGTCACACACTGATATTGAACGAAGAAACAGCGTCTGAACGGGATAACAAAGAGAGGACACAAATTCAGTGCTGAATAACAACTATTTTATTGCATTTGTACGTCACCATATAAAAGCAAGAAGAAAATTATTACAGACATCGGTAAACAAATGAATGTTGTAAAAATATCAAACCACAGTTTCGAAAAACACATCTTTCTTTTGGATAAACAATAGTGAAGCTACAGGGACATAAAATTCTCCACCTTTCTGCACGCAAAAAGCCTCAAAACTTCACGTTCGCGTTGCTCTCCGTATATGGCTATTATTGCAGTATCTTTAAAAATTAGCTCATAATACTATTTTTTAGAGTAACCCGCTTGCAAAGTGAATGCTCACGCGCCCTTTTAGCGAGTACGCATGTTCTGTAACTCTTTACTGATTCATCTGCCTGCTTGGATGATGTAACACCAGCCGCAGTTTAGGACAATCTTATAAATTACATTCTCTCGGAACCTAACAAGTTGCACGAGCTTCTTTCTATATGTAAACAGTTTGTACGTCTTCAACAATGGTACTGTTGCACAGGCTGGATAGGTTGTGACGGCCCCAGAACACGATCTCAACGCCGGATATTTGTATCACCCTCTTTAGGTTAGGTGACACTTAATGAACGTACAGAACGACCACGATACCTTTGGGATAGCCCTCTCTTTTCTTTAGTTTTAAGTGCGAAGCATTTCCTAGCGAACTTCTGTGACTTTGAGCGTGTCTATCTATCTATCTATCTATCTATCTATCTATCTATCTATCTATCTATCTATCTATCTATCTATCTATCTATCTATCTATCTATCTATCTATCTATCTATCTATCTATCTATCTATCTATCTATCTATCTATCTATCTATCTATCTATCTATCTATCTATCTATCTATCTATCTATCTATCTATAGATAGATAGATAGATAGATAGATAGATAGATAGATAGATAGATAGATAGATAGATAGATAGATAGATAGATAGATAGATAGATAGATAGATAGATAGATAGATAGATAGCCGCTTACCTTTGGGTGCTCTCGTGGTCAAACCCTTAAATATGCGCCCCACCGTGGTGGTCTAGTGGCTAAGGTACTCGACTGCTGACCCGCAGGTCGCGGGATCGAATACCGGCTGCGGCGGCTGCATTTCCGATGGAGATGAAATTGCTGTAGGTTCTTGTGCTCAGATTTGGGTGGACGTTAAAAAACGACAGGTGGTAGAAATTTCCGGAGTCTTTCACTACGGCGTCTTTCATAATCGTTTGGTGGTGTTGGGAGGTTAAAATCCAGCTATTAATAAATCACCCCTTAACTTTGCGTGAACCAAATGAACATGCGAGGGTATGATGGTTTGAGGAATACGATGCGCTGGTCAAGACATCAATATTTTCACAATCCCGTGGCGTACGTCATCAAACACTTCCCGCCAGACAGCGCCACATACCCACAAGCGGGTATGTGCCGCTGGTATGCGGGTATGTGCCACAGGTGACTGACCCTAGGAAGGACGAGGAGATACAGGAGAAATTTAACGCGCTGGTGTTAAGAAATGCCCGGCATTGGTAGCGTCGAGCCGATGAATGCAAATAATAAATGTCAGGTTGCCAGCTGGAATCAAACCCACGCATTCTGCGTGGCAATGAAGTATTTTACCACAGAGCTATGCCATGTCTCGCAAATACCTTTCAAATAGACGCTACTCTTCGTGAAACATCAGTCGAGGCTGCAGTGCTGCCTACCCAATTTTGTAAACATTACATATGTGCTCCTTCGATACAGCTGTCACGTCGGGTTGACGTCAATTGTGATTATAGTTGCCATTCGATGTAGCCGATTTATGTAGCAGTGCACAGGGCCAGCATACTCGCTAGCATCAGCGCTTCATATGAGCTTCTGGTGTTGCTAATACGCATGTTTCATTTGGCATAGTTGCGCAAGTGCAAACAACTGGTTATACAAACATCTGCAACTCTTCAACATATGTCTGTGCGTGCAACCTTTGTACATATATTTAGCGTCATTTCATGAAGTGTCGCTGAATAAAAAAATGCAGCATGGTCACCTTCCTTCCGCATGCTTCGCATAGCTTCGATTGCCAGGTACATGGGATCTGCCGATTTTGTTTGTAATTTTTTAACCCGTCCATCGTTAGCTGCGCAACGTAACAAAACAAGATCACAGGAAAACCTGCTTTTAGTAGCATCTGCAGTGGCATTCACTTGCATTTACTTGGTGTTAGCTAGGGTGCGACTCAGGTGCCGCCAAACAATGTCACTAAAATATTAAAATGTTGCTTACAAAGAAACAGGCACGAAAAAGAGGGAGAAAAAAACAGAGCAACACATAAAGAAACGTGAAGAGAAGCACAGAAAGGCATTGAAATGCACAAAGAGAGAGACAGAGAAAGAAATTGAACTAAAGAAATGGAGATATGAAGAGCAAGAAAGAGAAGAAGTAGACCGATGGAGAAAGGGACAAAAATGAAGGCAACAAATAAAAACAGATACGAAAAAGAACTACATATATGAGACACAGCGAGAAATGGACAGATAAAGATAATAAAGCCACATTTTCGCTGGTAGGGTGAATCAATGAATGCAATTAGAACAAATTAGAACGTCCCACGATGAACGGGAAGCAACTCGACGCTGGTGGGGCGTCACTCAAGGCGAAGGACGCACGAAAAGAACACACAGTGCGTGAGCGTGAACTATATCAACTGTCATTGCTCGTCACTTGCACCACACTGCTCAAACACAAAGGATGCTCAAAAAGAACGGAAAAGTCTAATGCAGGACGCACGTGAACTAACAAATGTCCCATTTTTAACTTCCTGTTATGTGATAAGCGTACTGAAAGCGCTGCAAGTGTCGATTATGCGAGAGCCTTCTCGTGACCCATGGCGGCATCTGGCATGTGATGTTCGAGGCATTGCCCACCTAGCGTTCCACTTCGCGAATGAGTACGAAAATTTGCTTTTTAGAACGCGTCTCATGCGCACTTGGAACAAAATTTGGCAGCATTGCTTTAAAGCACACCTTTTGCACAATCTTGCGGGTGGATTTGAATACTTTGAAGCGCCTTCCAGAGCTGTGTGCCGTCAGCGATAAATGCTCACTGTTAGAGTTAAAAAAAGATAGTTTGTTGCAGAGATATTCAGCGCGGCAGGCTGTGTAACGAGTGGTCAGAGGTTAGAATCTCAGGGACGCACGTGGCGATTGTTCCTTTTGCTTTATTTTTGTGGCTTTTATTTATACACACATGGGTCATTCTCCGTAAAATGTCACAAGATTTCGCTCGACCATTTCCAAGTGTATTGTAAAAAATTGTGGATGGTAATACCAATGCACTATTTGCCCTCGGAAAACAATTTTTTTGTATTCAAGCGATTTCAATTTCATAGTAGTGGGTGAAATCTAGGCACCGAAAATATAATTTAAAAAAGTACGATACTTCACAGAATCCCTTAAACATTTGCTAGTGTCGTAAAAAGGTACGGTACTATTCTAATATTACCCTTTGATGACCACTATTTTGTCTCACAATGTGCTTTGTGCAGAAGCAATGCTGCGAATCTGCGCCGATTTCTAATATTTTTAAAAGGTTCCACGAATTTCGCAGCCACAATAAGGCTAAATCAAAAAGCTTAATAGTTGGCAGTGAGTGAAAAAAAGTATTGAAGTCGATTACGAATCAGTATGCAAGGAGCGCAAACGTTCGAAAATCTGTGAAATGCCCCATGTTTAGGAACATCTAGAGTGATGATATGGTTCAAGCAAATATGCATGCTAGGTTTCATTTTAGAGAGTCAACAAAGGAGACTTCTTTGTAAAAGTTTACTAAGAACGATTTTTTTAGGCAAGAAAAAAATGGCAGTGGCTTGGCTCAGCTGTGCCAGGGGATACGTAGCGTTAGCAAAGGTTAGGCTGATTATTCTTAGCTTTCCAGATATCATACTTACAGCTGTTCCAATGACACACACACGGTATACGTATTATGTGGCACATGTATATTTATTTTGCCGGGCAACTACTTCGGGATCCGAAGAGTTAAGCTTCTCCGCTCTACTGCACCGCGGAGCGGCATTTGCACTCTCCTTCTCCATGGCTATACCACAGTGGCAAACGCCAGTCAGAGGCGCTATCAAGCGGCTACAGCGCAGTGTCAGATGGCGACTGCACAGGGAAGGCGCGCGCGTCGGCGTCCATATGACTACCGAGGCTATGACGGCACTCCTCTGGAAAGCGCACAGCGGCGGCGGCGAGTCGCGCGCAGCCGCGGCTGAGTGCGAGGGAGGTGCCGGCTCCGGTGCGTTACACCACTGATTGTCTGCGCAGCGCATCGAATTGCGCGCACACCGGCGGCGAGCCGCGTGCGGTGGCGGCGAAGTATCATTGCGCATGCGCCGACCAGTGCCACGCGAAATTGGCTCAGTGAGGCCAGCGTAGCTAACGCTACAAAAATTTATGTTGAGCATTCCTGGCGTGCCTGGGTAGGAGCCTGAAAGTTCGCTTCACTGCATCACCACGCTTTTTAGGGCAATGGAAGTATGCAGCGCCCACGCGGGTGGCAAGATGGTGTGCTGCTGCGAGCTTTCACGCTTCGACACGCATTCTTTGGCTTTCCGCAGTGCCGCTGACGAAGTGCTAGAGAAAACAAGTGATGCTTCGTTTAAAATATGTTACTAGAAATAAAAGTGCCTAACCAACATCGGGAACACACTTATAGTTCATTTTAATGGGGAGCATGCTTGAATGTGCCTCACGCCATTCGTGCCTCGGAGCCGAAAGGTGCTCAGATCTCCGGTAGAAGCGAACTTCGCTCCAGTGATCGCGTCGCCAACCGACCAAGCGGCCCTCGCGGTTCCTCTTTCGACCGAATCTTTCAGCAGCGCGTAAAATAATCAATGCGAAGGGTGGGCACACTGATATTTTGTCACATTTTACACGGAGAGCCTGTATAACAGAAACAAAAAGTGATAAATCTCTAAAAGGAACATATACTCCCACCGCGTAAGCTTTATACCTGTTCAGAAAAAAAAATTCATTATATATTTGTGCATTGTGTGCCAGAGACAAGGGTTCAAGAAGAGAAAGAAGAGAAAGCCACCCTGCTGTTTCCATGTGTGGGGCACTGCGGGGCAGACATCACTTTACGGAGCACTGCTGTCCTTGGGGTCCACGCAGAGATACGACACGTGGCGTCTTCGTGCCTCAGTAAAAGCCACAATGCCGAACTTCCACCGACTACGGATATCGGACCACCACGCTGTGCGTCACTGACTGATGAGCCACCGGCGCTCAAAACAGTACGAGATCTCCAGACATGACCCCTTGGAGGCGCCTAGACCGTGACCGTCATTCGACAATGCATGGGTAGTCGTCCTAAGCAGCGATATGACAAACTCGTTTCACCCCGCTCGATGGAAGCAAGATTTGCCGGAGGAGGCAGCATCGCCGGGACTATGCTCGTCTTTGGGTTGTGTATGAGTGTTTGTTGGGGGCGGTGCCGGAATAATGACCCTCGTGAGTGTTGTGAAAGATGCTTTTGGACAGTGCAGTGTGAACCTATTTCCCGATCTATATAGGGATCTGCATGGGGAAATGAGACTGTTTGAAATCAGCCCTTGCGGGCTGCTGAGTGCTGGTTCACGGTGCTGATTATGTGGAGAGCCTTGCAATGTAGAGCTTCTCAATGTAGAGCTTCGGGCCCGAGAGCTCGTGCCATGTAAATAATGTAAATAAACCCTATCTACAAAGTTCCACCTCCTCCTTCCTCGACCTCTCGATACCAGATCTCCCGTGCCTGCAAAACCCGGTCGCAACATAAGCAACACACGTAATTTATGGGGCGAAGATGATACGTCGGCAACATAAGTAAGGACTGTAGCCTCCGCAGAGATCGAAAAGTGGGCACACAACCTAAGTTTTGCGTCTGTCGTACGTGCACACGTAGCGACCTGGCAATGAAATAGTTCTGAGCTGCAACCACAAACTGCATACTTCAGTGCCTTTCCAACACCTTCTGCCAGCCGTACGGCATATACACTGTTGGCAAGTTTTCAGCAACGTGCAAACTTAGAGCAGCACACGATCTTGCCAACCGCGGGCGTGCTGCATACTTCTGTTGCCCCGTTGAATCGTGCCGGTGCCGTGGAGCGGGCTTACGAGCCCACGCCCAGGTACGCCGCGTACGCTCAACATAAACTCTTGTTTCTCGTCTACAACAAAAATAAATAACTCCGATTAAACTTTTCCAAATAAATCCCCTTTGCTCGCTCTTTCAAATGAGACTAAGCGTGAATTTTTTCTTGAATCGCATCTCCACTCTACGTTTTTCAACGTTGGCACGCCTTCCACTTCAAAACTACTAGGTCATCGACATGAATACTTTTTTGACACGCTCCCTTCCAACTATCCAGTCATGTGACATTGTTTCATTGTGTCTGTGAAATTTATAGATTTGAAAAAATAACCAAAATGGGTTCAGAATTGCAGCATCGCTTCTGCACAAAGCACATCGTGAGACAAAGTAGAGGTCGTCCATGGGTGATAAAATAGCGCCATTTCTTCTCAAACAATCAGCAGATGTTTACAGCATTCTGTGAACAGTTTTTGAGAATATTTTTTTCGTGACCTGTGTTTCACCCTCTACTGCAAAGTTCAAATCGCTGTAATAGAGAACAAATTTCTTTTCCCAAAAAATACTTTCCGAGGGCAAATAGTTCATTGATACGAACGTCCACAATTTTACATAATCGGAGAAGGTCGAGTGCAATGCTTGAATCGTCTGGCGTGGAATGACCCAGATACATACATACATACATACATACATACATACATACATACATACATACATACATACATACATACATACATACATACATACATACATACATACATACATACATACATACATACATACATACATACATACATACATACATACATACATACATACATACATACATACATACATACATACATACATACATACATACATACATACAAATATATGCCCCGCCACGGTGGTGTAGTGGCAAGCGTACTCAGCTGCTGGCCCGCTGGTCGCGGGTTTGAATCCCGGCTGCGGCGGCTGCATTTTCGATGGAGGCGGAAATGTTGTAGGCCCATGTGCTCAGATTCGCATGCCCGTTAAAGAACCCCAGGTGTTCAAAATTTCCGGAGCCCGCCACTACGGCATCTCTCATAATTATATGGTGGTTTTGGGGCGTTAAAGCCCACATATCAATCTATCAATACATACAAATATCTGGGGCATGACAACAGGTGAATAATCGTTGAGTGTTCATATCATTGCTATCGCAATAAAATAAAGAAAAACAAAAATGACCCCACTTACCCCCCAGCTCCACTCTTCCTTCAAGCTTGGTACCACTAGTGCAAATCTGCCATGTTTTTTTTTCTCTGTGTGCTTGTTCTCTCACGCATCGGAGTTATTGCATGCAAGGACAAAATCAGCACATGTGTTCGGAATAATCAGCGCACGTGGACGCGCAGAGCCTGAAGAGAGGGCACCTCAATAGGTTCACTGTAGGATGAAAGAAGCAGTGCGGAAGAAAAGTTTCAAGTATGAAGGAAAAATATTGCTATTGAAATTGATATCCACCAATTCATCAGGCGTCTCTTCACGTTTTATGAGGACCATGCTCTAACCAATTCTCTCAGAAAGGTCACTTGCGGATGAATGGTCCCTCAGAAGTATAAAAGAGAAATACATTAATAAAGGGCACCTATCTGTGCACTACTATAATAACTGGCATAAAAAAAGAGTAAAATGAAGCAAATGAGCAAACTTTCTTAAATCCTAGGAAAGCGAAAATGTGCTTTCATTGTTCTCTCGATGATTCTGCTATCAGAATAGAACCTTGGTCCAGATGATTCATAATCAAAGGACAGTCAAATAAGGGACGACTCTGTTTGTTTTCTCTTAATTTAGTAGAAGACACGAGACAAGGCGAATGAAAAAAAAATCAGTCACCTAATATCTTTTTCCGACTATGCATTTCATCGTTCTGCCGTCGAGTGCTATTGCGTAGTGCAGGTTGTGAAAGTAACGAAAAAGAGTTCCTGTGCGATACAGCAATATTTGCCTGAAATAAGTAAATGAGTGTTTCAGTGTGGGAAGTGTGCCAGTGCCGACGCCGTGGGGGGGGGGGGGGTACAAAATGACACCAGGCGAGGGCTAAGCCTGCCGGCCTGCTTGGCCCACACTTCATAGTCAACCCCCCCCCCCCCCCAAAAAAAAAATAAATTTCTGCTTACGGCTCTGACTACAGACCCAGTACCAACATTCCATTCCATCTGCCTGCCGGGCTCCCACTTCAGGTCTAGGAGGTCCCCTCCCCCTAAAAAAATTCTGCCTACGCCGCTGACTACAGGTCCGGTACCATGCCACGTGCCGAGTGAAGAAAAAAAGTTGTCTGGGTGGGCTGGATTATGAATTTTATGTACAGTATTTCTCATTGTTATATGATCAGATGTAAAATCTTCGACCATCGCCTAAATGTGAACTCGGATGGCCAGGTTCTTTAGGAACCTCCAGGTGTGATATTATCGCATACCTCGCCCGTAGCAGGATCGGAGTGCCTTTTGACCTGCTCGCCCTTTTCGAAGTGACGCGCTTAACCTTCAGGAGGAACGGCATTTAACGGCTATGTGGGATAATATATTAAACGCCCGCATGCATTGAGGAGCGCTTCACGGGAACCACGTCTTGAATAGGAGTAATCTACCATCGTGCTGTCGGCTGAGCTGGTGGAGCCATTTCATCTCGGGCCGTGCTTGGCACTCAGATTGGCTGTGGCTCCTCCTTAATTTCAAGCTCTGAGATGTCCGACAGAGCTTGTATCTGATGATAAGTAGAGAATAAAGGGAAAGTTTGAATCGACATGCTCGTCATTGAAGGATCTCTGCCCAAAGTGTCATAGCTCCTTTTTGGCATCCGTCTCTTACCAGCATTGGTACAGGTCGGCACAGTTTTATCAGGTCTTATGCATCGCATTCGTCACCGCAATTCGCTGCACATTTTTTCACTGTGATATTACCATATCGTCTAGCTCGCTGGCTCATCTCGCTTTTATTTTACAGGTTTCAAAAATGCATAGCATCTGCATATTTTTTCTGCATGAATTTACGACTAGCAAAATTAGAGCTTATGAAAATACCTATTTCCGCATCACTTCGAATTATTTTCACAACATTACTTTACTTAAACTCAGCACTCGCGATAACGTGTATATCCGGTGTTTCCAAAGGTTAAGGATTTATTATCCTTCTGCTTATAACTGTAAAATGAGACTGGTTTGGAGGCATTTGCACTAAATCAGTGACACTAGATGTTTTCATCAGTTACAATTATAAACGTGCTTCTCACCGCAGTGGTCTAGTGGTTATGGCACTTCATTGCAGACACGAAAACCACGTGGTGAAATCTCGGCCGCAGCAGCCGCATTTCAATGAAGGTGAAAATGCTTGTGGCCTGTGTACTTATATTTAGATTCACGTTAACGAATTCTAAGTGTTCGTAACTTTTGGAGTTTTTCACTACGGCGTCTATTATTATCATATCGAGGTTTTGGCACGTTGAACCCAGAAAATTATTGAAATTTAAGAATCAACCAAGAAACATTTGTTTTTTGTACGCAGTAATTACGTTTACTTCTTACCGGAGTCCTCCACTACGGCGTCTCTCATAGTCATATGTTGGTTTTCGGACGTTAAACATCTCATATGAGATATGTTTTCCTGTTATCTGCATGACGCTTAGGTTCAAGTTAGTAAACGTATACAGTGATCATTTGTATGGAGTTTGTAATAGTACGCATTGTATTATGCGAATGTGCATTAACAGTTTTGGCAGTGCTAAAGTTTTTTACATAAGCTTACTAAAAATTAAATCTTCATTAGGTGCTTTATTTATTGAGAAGGGTACGCATTATGAGCTGGTGGGTCTATATGATATGAGCAAGGATAATAACCTGGACGAAGTTAGTTGTAGCTGTATATTGGTATGGATGCCCTTTCTTGTGTTATTTTTTTTTCGTACGCATAGGCTTCTCACTTGCTCGATTTTCAAGCTGGTCTCATAATTTCAAAACATGTACACGAAATTGAAACAAATAAATATGATATTTTTAGTGTGACCCATTTTAAATAATCTTTTTTTAGGTTGCAACAAGAGACTGCGGGTTACTCCTATGCATTAGCACCACCAGACTTATCTAATTGTTCGAAAAACTGTTTCAGAGATCCCTGTGCCATCTAACCTCACTGTGGTAGCTGTCGGGCCGTCGTCCATTAACATCACCTGGCAGCTTCCGTCGAATAGCACGAACGTCACGGGATACCAGGTGTCCTGGTGTCTCAGCGACTTGTGCATCGGCAAGCTGAACGACCTCACGACCAAGACTTTTTATTCGGTTCAGCGTCTACAAGACTTTAAGAATTACACTGTGTTCGTGTGTGCCTACGTGGATCAAGGTTTGACCCCGTTCGTTGGTCAATGCATCAACGTCAGTACCAAGACGCAGCCGGGAGGTAAGTGTATATGTTTTTCGTGAAAAGTTTTGTCCTGATTATAAGCTCTGATAGCCGAAAAGATTATTAATAACATACAGTGAAAGCCGGAAGCGAAGCACATTTTGAGGCGATGAATCATGCTGCGCTCAAAAATGCTGCACTGAGTGACTCTATAAACTGACGTCATGTGACATGTCCTATGTAAAGGCTGGATTTGAGTGTAAAACACAAGATCAGTTTGCATTTAGTGAGAAATTCAAACGAGGCCCCTCAGAGCGTTAAATGTTTTTTGTCTACGGACACCTTAGTGAAACCCAGAATTATGCAAAGATATTCAATTGAATTTTAAACGGAATAGATCGTCTCAATTTAACACCATAGCATTAACGAGTTAACTTCGGCGAAATTACGGTGTTAAGGTAGATGTCGGTGTCATTGCTTTTGACCAAAAAAATAGTACAAAAATCGCCATTGTAATTACAAAAACCGGTGGTGTAAAGCTGCCTATATGTAAGTGCGCAGCTGTGCAGGAGCGCGTTTGCACCTAACGGTCGCATAGTGGGTATGTCGTCAATTAGCGAATGGAATAATCATGGCGCTATAGACATTTCACAGCCACAGTAGCAGTTCGCATTTCAAGAATAATTGAAACGGCTAATGCTACGCACTAAAACGTTCCTTTCCTTGCGGCACAATTGAAGGTGATGCACATGGGGCCCGATTACGCTATTACGTTCCAATCCTGAAGGCAAATCTTTGTCTTGGCGAACGTCCACGTTTTTTTTTTCTGCATTCTGGCGATCAGAAATCAAAAGTTTCTGCTACAGCGGCGGAGCATATGCATACGTGTTAACTGTGAGAGAGTAGCTGCAGTTGAGACTAGCGCTGCATAGGCTACTTTACGGATGGGTTTAGGTGCACCGTAGTGGGATGTTAACCTTGGCGTTTTGTATTCTGGACAACTAAACGAACCGTGTCACAAATGACGTATGTACATGGAAACGGTTGGGCTGTCGCATTGGACGTTTCATTAACCTAATAATTTACTTCACAACATACAAAAAAAAACTGTTCAACATGCTAAAGTGACGGCACCTATACACTATATGTTTTACGTAAATTAGCATATATATAGCTCTAAAATATGCTGCGCTGGGAAACAACTGTGCATAGGCCTGTAGCGCTAGGTGCTATTTGCTGAACGTACTTGCCATACACTCTGTGGGCGAGTTCGAAAGGTGATAACGTGGTGTTGTAGAGTTTATTACACTAAAAATATCTTTTTGCAGGGCAACGGTACCAAGGCATGATATGAGCACTTTTTGTAGTATCATCAGGCATATTTTAATCGGACCTCCATTTATGCCACTTTGCATTCAATCTGAAGTGTCATTGAATAGGTGGGGTAAGCTGGGAGGGTTGGTAATGGAAAACCATGGAAGAACGCAAAAAAGCACGAAACACCGCCTTCTCTTTCGATCTCCTGCATCTCTCGTACAGTCTCCATGTGTTTCTCTTTTATATATCGGCTTGTTATTCGGAATATAAACTTCAGTTGTTGGTCAGCGCTCGTTAGCATCTCCAACTCTGGTGTACCTTCCTTTTTTTGCGCTGTTTCTTGATTCTTGCATTCACATATGCAGCTCTCGAACAGCGAAAGTTGGTTCAACTTGTATTTAATTGTGGCGTTCGTGATGCACAGGAAGCTGTAAATATCTGAAGTGTTCAACACCGTAGCGTATGCGACATGGTAATTCGAACAAAGCTCGTTTACATAGCTAAATACAAAAGCTGGGTTATCTATAGAGTTTTGTGTAATATAGGTGCTACAAAACTGAAGCACCAACGCAAAAGACAAAAAATATGTAATAAATGCGGTTATTCAATCTGAGAAATTCAAGCTACCTGGTTCACTTGCTCAGAGAATGCTGCACGCGATCCCCCGTGCGCATGAGTGAAAGCTTAGCCACTTTTCGCCTCAGAAGACCGGCTAGTAGGAAATGGGTGGGAACACAAAGGCGCGATGGCGTACTGATGTGCACGCAGACAAAACAGTGTCAGTGCTGGACAGCCTATATAGAAAGCAGGCACAGGGAAATGACTCTGCATTCATTTAGTCTCGATGGCAGGAAATGGATTGACTTTGGTAGGGAAGGAATTAGGCAAAAAAGAAAGACAACTTTGTTGTAATATCTTCGAGACCATTGTCGATGGTACCGTTTTCAGTGCGTGCTATGTTCGCGCAAGACGGATGAACCAGGAATTGGTTTCACGTGCTCTAGTGTATTGTTTGCGCCCCGAACGGCCAATGGACAGACGTGACCCACATCTACTTGTTCTTCTCGCAGCCCCCGCCGGCGGTGTGGCGATACCACTGAGCCAGTCATCGATCCTTGTCACTTGGGTGGCCAAACCAGGATGCCCTTCCATATCGGCATACAATTTGAGGGTCGCTAGCCCAACGCCCACCGTAAATTGGGCTTCCACAGAACTGACTCAGTATACCTTCGCGAACCTGATGACGAAGACGAAGTACACTTTCCAACTTCGGTGGTGTCCTCTGCCTGGGACGTGCAGTGAAGCCGTAAACATAACTGGAAGTACCCTATGAAGATCCGAGGGCAAGAGCTCAGTTGCATAAGAATGTGGCCTTAGCGTTCATGAAATGACAATGGTGATTCAGAAACTATACATAGTGGACAATGCATCATGACTGTACGTGAAAGGTGACCTATCGTACACGCGTGAATGTTGCACTGAACCATCTTTGCGCTCACCCCTTTGCACTGCAAGGGGGATACAACGCGCTCAGGTAATATTTCGTTGGTCAAATTGCCTATAAACTGTTACACATTGTAATAGACGCACTAGAATGTCAACTCAGTACATGCATGCCCGCCTAGTCAAATGTGTCGACATAGTTACATTTCGAAGAAAAAGATATAGAAAGTATGCTATCGAAACGTAACAAGGCGCGAACTGATATTTGACAGCAAGAGAGATCACTTCTTTAAAGTGCACTTTGATATTTCAGATTGAATGCGACAGCATTCAAAAGGCCTACATAGTTTGGCAGTGTATATTTGAAAAAAAAAACACGATTAAACAAAATGGGTTCGCGTTTTGTGAACCTGGTCTCCCCGAAACTCCACACCCACCCATTTACAAACATGTTTTATAAACTAGCTCGACTTTTTTTGTAAATCTAAAGAAGTCTTCTAAATGCTATGCCTATATTACGTTTACCTGACGAGCTGGATTGCGTACGTGACCAACTAACCACCTTTCAATTAAAAAAACTGCCACTTTTTTTTTAAAGGCGAAGCATTGATTTTGCCAGTAATGTACAAACGATTCTACAAAATGATGTTATAATGTCTCATTGGCTGTTTGTATTGTGTTATACAACCACTTAGTAAATAAGTTAACGACAGCCCTGCTACGGTGGTCTAGCAACAAAGGTACTCGGCTGCTGACCCGCAGGTCGCGGGATCAAATCCCGGCTGTGATGGTTGCATTCCTGATGGAGGCGGAAATCTCGTAGGCCTATGTACTCAAATTTGGGTGCACGTTGAAGAACCCCAGGTGGTCTAAATGTCCGGAGCCTTTACTATGGTGTTTCTGGTGATCATATTTTGGTTTTGGGACGTTAAACCCCACATATTATTCAATAAATTAACGAGGACAGTCGAGGAGGCTTCACTCAATAATCGCAAACAGCCTGTTACAACACTGGCATATATGATAATCAGTGCTGGCCGAGAACAGCAAACGCTTCGCATGGTCCCTCGTTTCAAAGCGATCGAGAAACTTGAGATAACAATACCTGTAACACGAGGTGCGCGTTAAGACGATACACCTGAAATCACCAGCGATTTCATCTAGCGCCGCCTTTACACATAGCACATATAAACTACAATGTCAGGTGTTGAACTGCAGCGAAGTGTGGGAGCGGGCTAGTTGGTATTCCATTACTTAAACAGCTGAAGCGCAAAAAGGTAACAACAGACTAAGAAAACAACGAGGGCAAGTGCATACTTCTAAATAAAGTTTTATTGCAAATAAAAATCACATATACCTATCACATGACATCAGAATCAAATCATTCAATGCACAGCGACAAAGAAAAGAATGAGAAAAAAACTAAGCAGCAGTGAAATCAGATAGAGAAACCACGTGCCGGTGAGTTCAAGTATATTTTAGTTTTTTGTTAGTGCAACGAGTTAGTGCAACTGATTAGTTGCTCTAACGAGGACCCGTTAGCGCTTGTCCTCGTTGTTCTCTTAGTCCGTTGTTACCTTTTTGCGCTTCAGCTGTTTAAGATTAACTGCAATGAGTCCAAATATTCTCCATGCCAGTCGCATAGAGAAATACAGCTGGACTGGCGAGACGATACGCACTGTTATCTGACTCTCTACACCTACCCATTTTCTTCCTGCGGTTATTGAGTGCACAGGAAGACGGCGCATATCGAGTCAACATTTATTTCCTGATCTCTCAAGCCAGCACTGGCGTAGCCAGAATGGGGGGGGGGGGGGGGGCTCACTTACTTTCTATAATTTTTCTATTTTGCATGTGTATATCGTATGGTGTACTAGGATGGGACAGTGTGCGGTCGTCACTGCAAACCAATGGGGGAGCGGTAGGCGCTTTTGCGATGACGCCATCAGAAGGGCGCCACCATCAAGCTGTGTGCCCAGCATGCGCAATTTGAGTTTGCATTGCAAAACTCTTTGCTGTTTTTGATTAAAATAGTAACATAACACGATTCAAACTGAAAGTATCTGGGGAATCAAAAGACATCGAACACACTTATACCCATTAATAGTAAAGATAAAGCTGATTCTGCATTGTATAAACCTTCACAATTTCTATTGCAGAACAGGGACCCAGATGATCTGCTTGCTAATTCGTTTAACTGCAGAAGGGATAAAAAAGCACTTCGCTGGTAATTCCATGAATCCGTACGCCTTCCTAGCTGTCCGAATACTCTGAGCTTTTGCGACGAAACGAGCTAGGAGGTACAGAAGGATAACGCTAACATCATAAGGTGAGTTCCACAACCACCCTTTGCCAGCATGAGCCAGACGAATAGTAGACACGATGTAAAAAAAAAACAGTTAATAACGAACACTGTTCTACTCCTTTATACATTTTACTAATAATATTTACGCATTTTACGACCAGCGCGGACTCAACTACCTATCTCGGAAGTTTTGTATCTCTGCTTCTCATAAATTACTTCAGGGCACGCGAAAAGGTAGCGCCCCAGTATTACGGTGTGCTCCGGCAGCGCTGGCAGTCATCACAAAAAGACCAACAATTTTGGCGCCAGACGGCACACTGCCCCGTTCCAGTACACCATATATACTATATACTCGCACTCGCTGCTATACAACCGCATTCAAGTACATACACAAACAGTGGTTGAACCCCTTTTCTTTCAGAAACATCGTTAGCCACTTTTATCTCGCAGCCACAGCTAACCGCGTATGGGGCAGAATGAAATTTTAGGGTATTTCGCTGCTATATATGCAACATAATGGTGAGGGCTAAAATAATAACAAGAATAACAGCAAGTAACTTGTCAGAATGGGTCACACCAAGAGCAAAAAGTTTAAATTCAGTTCAAACCTTTATTATTCACGTGAAAATAGAAATGTACGTTACATTTCAACTTCATCAATGCAGCCGACATGCCTAAGAATTCTCTTGAAGTTGAAAGACACTTCTGTGTTATATGCAGTAAACTACAGTGTTCATCCACAAATGCATAAAAAAACAGAGAGATAAGTCTCAACAATTGCAAGCAAAGCGTGGTAATCATTCAGTGAAACGCGTCGAGTAGTGGAGCCGCCCCCTCCCCCCCCCCCTCCCCCGCATTCACGTGTGTAGGCTCATTTAAATTCTAGGCCACTTTTGACATTCACTTCATCTGACACCCCTGTGAGCCTGTCAAAGCATCAAACCTTCTTGTTTTTTAGCCATATATCTCGCGGCACATCAACAGAGAAACAGATTAGAAATGCTGACCACTTCAAAGAAGCCGTTTCTGCTCTTTGAATAAAACGATTCATGTGTCTATACTTTAGAGCCCAGCAGCGAAACAGCGAAAATTTCAAGAAAACGAAATAGCAGCACTTGAGCTTCCGCAAAACTAGCATGCTGAGAATAAAAAAAGCAAATATATTGAAGGGCAGGGCTAATATCAGCCCTCTTTTTTATCTGTCACGCCAGTCAAGTGTCACGCCATTCAACACAATGTGGCGACAACAAGGGGGCTATAATTGCCGCTACGCGTTAATTTATCTATAAATGTCGTACACGCTCCGCTCGGCGTTTATTTATTTTAATTTTTTATTCTACTGCTTTCAGAGAAGCTTTAAATATTTTTTTTTCGCACAAGAGCGATGCAGTGCGGAATCTCATAGCATTTAAAAATCATCCTAATTAACTTAAGTTTCTGGCTTACATCTATTCTTGTTGGTAACATGACGACAACCTTATCCTAAGGTGAGTGGATTTAGTTTATGTTTATACAGGTCTTCTTCTCACATAATTTGACTAAGTGTGAGCTACAGTCGAGAAAGCAGGCTTTTTTTCTGAGGTTTATTGTGGGCGGCTTCAAAGTCTGACGAGTAAATAGCGGCAAAGGCTACGTGCTTTTCATTTACAACAGCTTTGTGAACACCTCAATTACAGAACTTACAGCGTGAACTAATCTAAGAACCATAACAAAAGTACACCACTAAACAAACTAAAATTTCCATATGAGCTAATAAAGGGACATATACAAGTTAGATCTTGGAAAAATCTTTGCATTTTCGTCTGGAACCAGTACACGACAAATGCATGAGCTCACAACACCACCCTTTGTAACTAGTAAGAACTCTTTTGTTATGCATTATTTCCGCGAACTCTAAATGACTGGAACAAACTTACCAAGGCCAAGGCTTGTAGTCATCTTTAGTTTTATTTTTTTCAGCTTCAACGAGGGTGCATAAATTTTTACACCTAATAGCCCCTCCTACATTTCATTAGTTTTGTACTACGGAAAGTTACGTGCTTTGTTTTGGTTTTCCACTTTTTGTTTTCTTTTGCATCGATCAAACGGCTTTCTTCGTTAGTTTGTTTTATGTTACATAACCTTAATATCTCACTATGCGAAAGTCCCTGGAATGGATATAATCGTTTAAGAATAAAAATAAATAAATGATTGTGTGCATCGTATAGCAGGAGTAACTGCTCACTTGTACCAAAAACAGAAGTTGGCAGCGGCATGATGTAATTATCTTCTGCTGTACACTCCTGCCCTCGCTCATTGCGCTTATATATCTCTTTTTCTTTCGATCAAGAGAAGAAGCTGAAGTTGCTTTACCAGTTTAGCCCACTCAGCAAGAATTAGCTGACATAAGCATTCTAACTCGATCCTGTCTATTTGATTCATGTCGTCTGTCTTTGCTTTCTCAACAGCGCATCCCACAGGCGTGCGCACGAGGGAATCACAGTAATATCTCCCCCCCCCCCCCTCCTTAGTTACGTCTCAATATCGAGGGCGCAAGGTCAGCAAGATACGTTTACTCATTCACGTCCTCACAGTTTTTGATGATAAATATTGGTTTGATGTTAAATATTGGCCGGCCCGTGATATCGCATTTCAAGAATTGTTTACCTCCCATTTTAACCTCACGAAAGCCAGCGACCAAAATAATGCCATTGCGAACAGGAAGTCATCACTTGTTAATTTTTATTGCATTCATTGTAAACACGTTCTCACTCAGGCTAGACCACCAGGAGGGGCATCAACTCAGAGTGCTGTGATTAGACTTTGCCCCCCCCCCCCCCCGACCTCCCTCCGATTGGATACCTTGCACCCACCTGCGGTACTTTCAAATGTGCGTAGAATGTTTGCATTCGCGAGAGATATTTCACGCGGAATAAGTCTGTCAAAGCTGCGGGCTAGGGGTGTTTGAATTGGGAATTTCATAATTGAATAAAAAAAAACATTGGCACGTTGCACGTCAAGTCAGAATTGATGAAGCACGAATGAGAGAGGTTAATTTGTCACTTTAAAATCAGCTCAGCGTAAATTATACCGTACACAACTTCCATGTCTTGATTATTATGTTTAGACGTAGCATATACCTATCCCGACTATTCACGTCACGTGATACCAAATTTGGTATATGTTGACGTAGAAAAACGGCCGCGAGCGTGCTATGAGCGTAGCATGCAGTCATGTTTTACATGACACGCATATATAATTATCATTTACCTTCGTCTTTCATTCTCGTCACTTCATACCATACTTGGTATATATGAAGCTAGCAGAATGGCCACGAGTGCATTATGAGCGTGGTACGTTGTCATGTACACACATGACACGCATCTCACGATTATCTGGTTGGGACGTGTATTTACTTTCCTTGTCCACTTGCATCACGTAACACCAAATTTGGTATACGTGAAGCTAGCGAAACGGCCGGGAGCGCACCACGAGCGTGGTATGCAGTAATGTTACGTAACACACATCTTATTATTAATATGTTTGCACCATTCACATACCTTCGTCATCCATTTATGACACATAATAACAAATTTGGTGCACGCGAAGCTAGCGAAACGACCGCGAGTGAATCATTAACGTTGCGTGTAGGCATGACCTACATGAAATGCATGTCATGATTTCCATGGTAGCGTCTATCACTTGTATTCACCGTGCAATCATGTCATGCCATACCAGTTATGCAACATGCCATGTGAACAAAACCACCACAAAAGCAGCAAGACCATGAAATTAAAATCATGGTATTCGTGACACAAATATTACGATTTTCATGTTACGACTAGTCACTTAAGCTCGTCATACAGTCATGTTATGTCATTCTAATTTTAGTATTGATCCTGTTATCGAAACGGCCAGGAGAGCTAGAACTCGTAGGCGCATAGATAGATAGATAGATAGATAGATAGATAGATAGATAGATAGATAGATAGATAGATAGATAGATAGATAGATAGATAGATAGATAGATAGACAGATACGCTCAAATTTGCCGAAGTTCGCGAAAAGATGCTTCGGATTTAATGCGATTTGAATAGCTATTTCACGTAATCTAATACGAATATGAATCAAATACTATTCGAGTGGTTTTCAAATAGTGATAAACTTTTTTAAACGCAGCCCTGGAATCACAAGGTAAACATTTTTGAATCAGCCCAAAAATTGCACTACATTTTGTTTGAAACAAGTACTCAAGAACTTTTACACATGAGCATTACGTGCACTTTCAACCGACAGCAAAAAAATATCACAATTGTGTGAACTGAGGCAAACTCGTATACAACAACAGCAAAAGCCTTAGAAACATTTTGTAACTGTAGGTTGAAATAACCCAGTGACGCCATTATTCAAGGCATTGCTTTGTCAACAGCTGTTTGAATTTCAGTAATATGTAAATGTTTAACAGTATTCACGAGTACACATCTTCATGCATGTCATGTCGAAAATAGTGGATTTATGACTCCACCGCTTCTACAACGCTAAAATTTAGGGAAGAACGTCTTCAGTCTATGGTCAATATAGCGTCGATAGCCCGTAAAATCCTGGCTTGCATGTACCTCGATAATTCGATGATTAAACAAGAAATACTAGCCTTCATATTACAACACTTTGCTCCTTTCACTTTTTTCAGCAGTACTTCTTATTCAAGAAGTATTTAAAAATAGTGTTTTTATATGCCTCATTTGATTCCAGTAACAGGTTGAATAGAACGTTTTTTAATTCATTATTTAAATTTTGTTTGAAGATTCGTACACCTTTACTGCATGCGCCCTTCTACATACAATGCTTTAAACGTCTTTTTTCTGTACAAGACGTTCTCTTAACTATTAGTTGTAGCTACAGCGCTTCAAGCTAGCAAACTGCATGTTATCTTGAACGAATAATTGCTTGGCAAAAAATGAGGGTGAAAAGGGAAACGACAAACCATAGCGCTGACTCCCCACTAACATTTTACTTCGAAGCGAAGCAGAATGAACAGCACCTGAAAAAAACAGAAAACAAACAATCATCGCATGCGCACAAAGTCAAATTGCAGCAAGAAAACTCTATGTGGTTGTTAAGAAATGAACGTGACGTAAACTATTCATGAGGTATCATATATCTGCATGTGCCCCGCCACGGTGGTCTAGTGCTAAGGTACTCGGCTGCTGACCCGCAGGTCACGGGATCAAATCCCGGCTGTGGCGGCTGCACTTCTGATGGAGGCGGAAATGTTGTAGGCCCGTGTACTCAGATTTGGGTGCACGTTAAAGAACACCAGGTGGTCCAAATTTCCGGAGCCCTTCACTACGGCGTCTCTCATAATCATGTGGTGGTTTTGGGATGTTAAACCCCACAAAATCAATCAAATATATCTGCATGTGATAATGCCAACCAAGGTGGCTATGCAGGATGGTACGAGCTTCTCGGACACATGAGTATGCTCCAATCTTGCTCTATAGGCAGCCATAGCATGCATCAAGACAGTGCGGATCAAATGAAACCAGCACTAATAAAAATGACTGCAAAAATGTGCGTGGCGACAGCGACGCATGTTGGGCATTTGCGGTAGGTATGAAAGAAACATCGCGTTCGTGCGTGCGTGCTTGCGTGCGTACACGTCAGCGCCACCACTTTCAGCAGTGCAGCGCCGTTATCCTGATTGTCGCGCTATCTTTTTGCGAACTCCACACGAGCCTCGCAAAGGCGTGTTCGAGGGCTTCTTATTCTTTCCGGCAGGTTCTTTCGTTCCAACTGCAGCGTAGAAATTTCCGTAGTCGAATGCAGCAAGGGTACACCCACCGCACTCTGGTGCTGCTCGTTTCTCCTCTGTAAAATATTGCAGATCAATATAACGGCAGGTTTTCACCAGGGGCGCTCGCATCATGGCGGCAATGCGGCTGTTAGTAAATACGTCGTGAGCGCGGTGAAATTGAATGTGATACGTGGTAGCCAGGTCATGATAAAAGTTTTACTTCTGTACTTCTGCGTGTGTGTGGGCTCTATGAAGCTGATATGTGAATTGTGCCGGTCGCCGGCGTTGCGGCGTAAGCACTGCTCCTCAACAAGAGCAAAAGTCCTTGGCGGACCTGATCTTCCTCGCGGGCACAATCAAATTGATTGACGCATGAACTCAGATAGAAGCTCGTTGATTCTGAGAAGGCCCCAGTTTTGCTCGTGACTGTCATGGTGCCTGTTTAACTGACAAGCATTTGTTGCAGTGGATCCCTAGCAGCTGCCTCTATGCATATAAAATAATTGGGCATCTTGCACTACCATAGAGAAGCTTGTGAAAACCTAGCTTCTCTCAGCTTTTCAATTCGGTCATCTACTCGTCTGCTTGAGCTGCTTCGAATTGAAGGCTGCATCAGCTTTGTCCTAATTATGAATATACTAATTATCTTAGGCTTCTTGAACATAACACTGAATCGTTCTGTCTTAACTGAAAAGGTTTCAACTAACATAACACTGAACAGTTTTCTCTTAATTGATAAGGTTTCACTTCAAATGGCAATGATTATCTTGAGTGCAACTACAAAGCCAACATTAGTATGGGGTTTTGAACCTAATTCTTATTAGCACCTTACTAATTGACATCAGCTAGTAAGGTCTAGTTAGCACAGTCTTACTTAGCGTGCTTGCAATTAACGTCACGTCAATTAGCATGGTTTAGCTAGCATGCTAGTTCACTAAGCATGCTAGTTAGTTAAGTAGCATGCTTAGTTAGCATGGTTCAAGCTTTATATGGCTTGACTAATATGGTTTTCTAACAATGTGATTTGAAACCTCGGCCTTACCATTGGTTTCGGAACGTTCAACACTATATATAAATCAACCAATCAGTCAATCTGTCTTACAACGACTTGGCCTAATTACCTTGGTCATAGCATTTCATGGCCTAATTAGCCTAAATACCGCCCAGCCAAATAGCTAATCTTCCGACCGCACGTACACGGGTGCTAGCGGATGATGAAGACGACAACGAAGACGTGCACCGGCTGAGAAGCACGGTAGAATGTAAAGGGTAACCATGATGATTAACACGTGGCCTCGGGTTTAGCTGTGGTCGCGATGTGGTGAGGCACTCGGCCGAAATGAATCTCAGAGACCACCATGCTGATTATAGTGAAGCGAAATTGGTGCCGTCATGAAAAACATTAAAATGATTTTAAAGAGCTAGTGCTTTTAAAAATCTCAACAGGAAAAGTTTTCTATACTTTAATCACAGGGGTGCACTTTTGAACCAAGGGAACGACAAGCAAATGAAAGAAGGTGCCTCTGGTCTGAAAATACTGCTCAAATTTGTCGACCATCCTTGACGCTCTGCTGGGTTTCATTATAACTAACGGAAAAAAGTGTGCTGAGGGGTTAATTTGACTTTTTGGCACTGTTGGCTCATTCAAATTAATAAGAATTGGAATCCAGGATCATGCGCAAATTTTTAAAATGGCACAGGAGCTCATTCGGCCATTCATTGTCGACAAAGTGTACGTAAACCTTGTTTTCATAGAACGGAAATTTTGAATTGCCAAAATTCCAAAAAACCAAGGAACGCGTGAAATCATAGAGGTGTTTTACATGTCACTAGGAGATAAAGAGTACGTCAGTCAGCCTTCCTTGGCATTATCAGATGCAGATGTATAATACCTCATGGATAGTTTGCGTCCCGTTCATGACTCAACAACCACATAGAGGCTTTGCTATTTTGGTCACCTTGCGCATGCGCGATAGTTTTTTTTAGTTTTTTCGATGCTATTTCTTCTGCTGTGTTTCGTAATGAAATTTTAGAAAAAAAAAACATGACCGTAACCTGTCGTTTCTCTTGTTGTCCTCGTTTTCTGTCGCACTATCATTCGTTAAAGATGGAAACGTACCAAGTTTCCCAAATAAAAATTCTGATGCATTAGTTAGCTGGTTTCGCATCTTTGCTGAGACAGTACGCATCCTCTTGCCCTTAATTGAAATAGATATAGGCGTGTCCTGCATCGCAGTCTCAATGTACGGACATCCAGCTGGTCGTTTTCTAGCGCTCTACAGCGTCACAATCTGCTGGTTAAAATCGAGCGTCCTGAACGAGCTGAGTTGGTTGAATGGCTTGTTTTTTAATGCGCAGCATCTTAGAGGGTGTCCTCTACCCCTCTCTCTTCTCCTACACTTCACCCTCTCAAGCCTCGCAATGCCGGCGCAGGCAGCACCTCCTAGGGAGTTTTTTGATGAAAAAAAAAAAAAAAAAACGACGGCTCGCGCTGCACAATCGTTCACTAGCCATTCCTTATATATAGGCCTTCGATCTTGACCTCCAAGGTAGTGCCCATGGGAGATTTCTCCTGTGCGTTGTTGAAGAACAAAAAGTCACAGCGTGCGCGTCAACTAAAAGTGGACTGCGGGTCTTTGTGTCCAGTTCGAGTCATCTGTCTCTCATTGCCCATTAGAAGCGATTAGCATGTTCGAGTTGGAAACACCAGTTCATCACTACGTGTTTTGCGCCTTCCGACGTTTCCTTCCTGCACAATGCTGCGATGAGCGCCAGCGTCCACGAAGCCACCCGGGTATATAAGCCTTATAGCGCCCGCTGCTTCGCATCTACATGTGGTCCTCTTTAGTGGGAGGTGGTGTTTTTTAAATAGGGTGCATTTCTTAATTGCATGATGTCATGCTTCGGCGTCGGTTGTGGTGCCGTCCCCAACCCTACTGCGCATGCTCGTGTCCTGCATTTCGTGCTGGCCCGGGAAGAAGAGAGGGGAGAGGCTCAGAAAAGGGAAAAAAGCAACTTCTGCATCCCTGATTGTGAGCACGGCTCAGTGCCTGTAGAAGGAGGGGGGGAGGGCATTCAAGATGTGAAGAAGAGAGAAGAAGAGAGATGGCGTCCATTACCAAGGTCGTGGCGGGCGGCTTCTATAACCGGTTGTCTAGTCTGGTGCCCTCAATTAAGCGAAGAACCACCTTGAAGACCTGGGTGTGGTGTGCAAAAAAAAAAAAAAACGTTCCTCTGTGAAGCCGCGGGCAGACCATGGTGACGGAATGCGACGAGCAAAATGCCGCGTTGTGTGGGAAGCGCTGGGAATTCACACAACAGCTGATCGGTGGTTTCATCTGCCCCGCATGCAGTGCACGCAGGGGACGAAACTCTGCCAAGCCGATGACGGTGGGCCGTAGCCGATGGGATAGTGTGGTAGCAGGTACATCTCCCTTCTGATGACACCACGATCAAGCAGCCGGGGTGGTGGTTCTATTCTTGCTACACGATCGTCAGGGTGGCAGCGTAGCAACAACCTCCTCACTGTGAGCCTCGAAAAGTCTATGGCGACCACGGTGTGGCACACAGAAACGGCGGAGTGATGTGCTTCTTCCGTTAGGGCGTCAGTCTGCTCGTTTTCCTGGATTCCCTTCATGATATGAGCCAGCCCCAGTGCAGAGAAACATGGATGCCACTGGCAAGGAGGGCATGCAGTTTGGTGACTGGCACCTGCGTTGCGAAGCCTGCCCGTTCTGGCTTTACCAAGGACAGAAACGCAGCTCTTGAGTCGCACGCGACAGCCACGGGCATGTTTCGAAATTTACTGCCAGGAGGACAACTGCCAGGTGGAGACCGACCATCTTTGTAGCGGTAGAGCAGGCCGCAAAAGGCAGACGGCAGGGGGCCGTCCAATAAAGTGCCGGCATAACGCAGGAAGCTGTGGCCGAGCCTGTGTCTGGGATGATGGAGCGGTCCGTGTACGCAAGAAGCCTTCAGCTAGCTTTTCCTCTATCTCAAAGGTAGATGCCTGATTAAGTGCGCAAATGGGTGAGCGACGGTTGGAGAGCCCTCCCAGACGGTTGTTGGTAGCCAGTGGTTTTTCTGTTGGCGGAGGAAGAGAGACGGCTGGAGGCACCGGTCCCACAGCTGCTTGATAGATCTGCAGCAGCTCGCCCATACGAGATCCTGGTCGACTTTGCAGCCGGGCAAGCAGGGGACACCCATCAGGTGCATGGGCTACCCGATCAATGTGTAAAAGCCGATGTTGCTTTAGGAGCAGGGAGAGAGGCCGGCCCAGGAAGACACCGGCAAAGCTGACGCTTCTCTCCTTCTCTCTCGCCTCACAAGGCCGACGCAGGCAGCATCTGCTAATAAAAAACCGACTGATCGCTCTGCACAACCAATCACCAGCCACAGCGTATATGTAGGCACTGGATCGCGCGTTCGGAATTCAGTCAAGGGCGTCCTTACTTGGCTTTCACTTGACGTTGAAGCCAACGCTTCTTTTTTATTCAATAAATAAAGATAATAAAGATGAAATAACACTGAGCATTCCCAAATCAAAACAAATTACGCAACACCAACACGATTCTTTCACCATTCTACGACGCATCTATTCGAGTTCCCCCCGTGGGAAGAAATGGGCGGCATTTTTTAACAGCACTGCGCTTCGGCCTTCAACGCGGCCAACATGTAACAAAATTCTTGAAACGTGGGTTGATATAGCTAATGTTATTTTGCTCAGAAGACAAGAAGCGCCGTTTTGGTTTTTGATCGGCATAGTATACTCTAAATCTACGGATAAATTCACTAAGCAGCAATGTTCATCATGTGCACAGTGTGATTATTGCGGTGAGAAGCCACCACTCCGGTCACAAAGAGCTTCTTCAGAGTCTCAGGTGGACTTTATTGCGATGGCAGAGGCATTTAGATTGGGGTTAAACACGCACTCACCAATGCAGAGGGCTGAGCGAGCACTCCAGAGGGCTCGTTATGCACGGACTTAGAATGACGGAACAAGTAGCGCATTGACATAAGTTTGTCATAAAAGATAGCCTCACACCAACACACAAAAGTCACAGCTTTGCCGCGAAGTCGAAGCAATGAACGCAATAGCAACAAGTTGGGAGGTCATGCGCAGAATGGCAAGCAGAGCGAAACGTGTTCCGCGTTTCTCATGCACAAATAAACGCGAATAAGCGTCTCAGTTGGTACTTTGCTGTGTCAGAAAAGCGCGCCCTTTTCGCAAACGAAGGCTCTGCAAAGATTGCAATAACCTTTGTGCACCCGGTAACTACAACATAATCGTTCCGACGAAACCCAAAGCCTAGCCAAGACGTACCATTCTCCCCACTGCAAGATAAGGGCTCGCGATCGAGCGTACTCCCCCTATTCTCCACGCGGGCCAAAGTACACGTGAGAAATGAGAACCGCCGTGCGCTCACTGTGCCATCTTGCTGATACTGTTGAAAACCCAATAGTCCCCCTTCCCCCTCCGAATTGCCCGCGGTAAGTGGCAGATATGAATAGCTTGCCGTTTGAACGCTGACGGAGGTACCCCTGAGTGGCTCGGTAGTTGACGCCTCGCATTCACGACGCGGAAGTCCCACGTTCTATTGCGCGCGTAGCAGTACTTTTTCTGCGATTTTTTTCCTTGTGGATTCATATATATATATAGATACGTATACATATATGGGGCATGACATGGACTCCGGCGGAGAAATCCAGCCGAGAGTGTCTATATACTTGCTGTCGCAATAAAATAGAAGGGAAGTGCTTCAAATGTTCTTTTTGACTGGTTTATTTCACTTTTTTTTGCATGGCTCATATTTTTTTTCCTTTTTTCCTTACGAGCGACGTGCGCTACAAAGATCTTGGATGATTCCCTGTGACCGAGCTGCGGAACACCTACGATACGGTGCCAGCTTAAAGTCACAGCATGAGATAGCTCTTAAATTGATCTATTGGAACTATGGAGTTTTACGTGCCAAAACGAAGACAAAAATGGAAACAAGCCATAGGGGGAGAGGGTAAATTTATTTTGACCACCTGAGGTTCTTTAACGTGCACCTAATTCTGAGTGCACTGGGTTTGTTGAGTTTGGCCTCTACTAAAAGGCGGCCGCCATAGAGGGGAGCCAAAAGAAACGTCGTTGAGTTTAGCGTGACACTTTAAGCTACCAAAGTGGGTCTTGAACTTCTGAAGGCTGATTCATCCACATCTAATCCCGATGTGATGGGAACGTTTTTTATTGAGATGAATAGTTATTATAGCTTATAAATGTAGTTGCTTGGCTACTTGGTTGCTATTCATGGTGGTGTTATCACGCGGTGCTTAAGAGACAAACACTTAAGGTGAAGGGCATGCGCTTGTGTCCGTCAAGTTCTTCATCTGAAGTGTTTATCTTTTAAACAGTGTTCACTAACGTAACGATAAATACGCCCCACCATCTCACACATTCGAGGGCGTCAGGCTAAAAAATTTTTCCAACACGCCAAAACGTTTGTCTATGTCACACCATTTATGCTTCGTCATCTAACCCTTTATTTACTACTGTTGGTCTCAGAACTTTTTCACTTGGACGAGGCAGACCAGCGCCTCCTCTATTTTTTCAATGCCAGCCAAATGCATCCGATTCAGTCATTTAATCCCCCGTCTCCTCTAGCCCTTTCCTGCTCTCACCCATCACCTAGCCTTCGCACGTGCTTAGCGGTCATGGGAAAGAGAACCCTTTATGTGATGACTCATGACGGAAATTGAAGAAAGTGATTTTAAATCCGAAGCATTTCTTAGCAAACTTCAGTGACTTGGAGCATATCTATCTATCTATCTATCTATCTATCTATCTATCTATCTATCTATCTATCTATCTATCTATCTATCTATCTATCTATCTATCTATCTATCTATCTATCTATCTATCTATCTATCTATCTATCTATCTATCTATCTATCTATCTATCTATCTATCTATCTATCTATCTATCTATCTATCTAGCCGCCAACGACATTTAGCTTTCCTGGCCGTTTCGATAATGGTATCGGCATTGAATTCGAATGGCATAACATGACTGTATGAGGAGCATAAATGCCTAGTCATAACATAAAAATTATGACATGTATGTCATCAATGACACGATTTACATTTCATGATCTTGCTGCTGTTGCGGTGGTTTCATTCACATAAGATGTTGCAAAACTGGAATGGTATGACATGACTGCATGGTGAACACAAGTGACAGACCCTTACATGACAATCATGACGTGCGTGTCATGTAACAACATGACTAGATGCTACCCTGATGATGCCTTCATGACCATTTCGCTAGCTTCATATATGCCAAACTTGGGATCACGGGAAGTGAATAAATGACGAAAGTATGAGACTGGCGCTTATATGATAATCAAGAAATGCGTGTCTTGTAACAACATGACTACATACTGCGCTCATCATGTGCTCACGGCCGTTTCACTAGCTTCACATATACCAAATTTGATATTACGGGACGCGAACGAACGACGAAGGTAAATGACACGTCCAAACATGATAATCATGATGATTTGATGATTGATTGATTTGTGGGGTTTAACGTCCCAAAGCCACCATATGACTTAGAGACGCCGTAGCGCAGGGCTCCGGAAATTTCGACCACCTGAAGTTCTTTAACGTGCACCCAAATCTGAGCACACGGGCCTACAACATTTCCGCTTCCATCGGAAATGCAGCCGCCGCAGCCGGGATTCAAACCCGCGACCTGTGGGTCAGGAGCCGAGTACATTAGCCACTAGACCACCGCGGCGGGACACAGGGTGTTTTGAGATAGCTCATCTCCATTCATAGCGCTATGCGGGACACGATGAAGAAGCGTCAATGCGACACTCCTGCATGCGTGTACTTCAAGAGCACTGCAAGGTGGCAGCGACATTCCTTCGAGCCACATAGAAGAGAACAACGAACTAATTTGACAGGCGTATAATAATGGAGAGTGAAACACGACTGTGCCATCTCGGTGGGTAAGCGCGGAAAGCAAGCAGCCATAACCTTTACGTGTCGTCGAATAGCTATGACTCTCTGTACTAAGGCGTACTGGTGGATCCCGTTTAGGAGCGCACGTTTGCACTGGCGTTGAAAGAAATAAAGCAGAAGTTGGACAGAGGTGTGCGCCGGCGTTGGTTTGCTACCAAGCCACGTGAATCAAGCAGCGCCGACAACACATATCAGAAGGCAGCGCTGAACGAACTTTTTTATTGCAAGGTGATACTAACTGTTAACAATTAGGGAGAAGAAATATAAATTATAAAATTGAAAAAAATCGCTCGGCTAGCGAGTAACCTCTCATATTCTAGATTTTACCAATTAAAATAAGTTGACTATATTCTGTGGTTTTCCTCACTCGCACAGCCCAGTTAAGGCAACTGGCCATCATCAGCCAGTAATCGATTGCTTGTGATTCGTTTAAAGGGGAGGTGCCACCATTTTTGTGAATAGCGCGTTCTTTGCTGCAAGCGTTTCTTATAGCTCCTGCCCACGTAATACACGTGACAAGATTAATTTATTCTCACTAGATAAGTTATATCACATTTTGTTATGTAGACAATTTTTTGTATGGGTTTTGGGGCGCAGAATCGGGCTGTTACGTTGCAGTGTAGCTTGGTCATGTGGCTACACAAGGCTGTGACGCACGTCGGGCGGATTATCATCTGCTTTCGCCGCTTGCTCCTTGGCACACACGTGTTGCAAAAGCGCCTTCAAAACAAACGTGCAGCAGCCGTGATGCGTTTCCGGTATGTACGCTGTGGAGGTCTCCTGATGTGTATTCTTCGTGGGCCACTACATTCTATTTCCGCGGGCCATTACTAAATTTCTGGAAAACATGTGTTAAATCTGGTGCTTGGCACTGCTTCGGTTAAACAGCTTTCTCAGATGGTGGTGATTGCAGCTAAAATAACAGCAAGAAGAGAGAGTGACGCTTGCGTGATACCACTCTATCATCAAAACAGTTTTCTGGGATGTGGCGCTGATGTAGTTTTTGATCGACGCTCGTACGCAAACTTCAAAATCACGCCCGACTACACTTATCATGATAATGGGCAACAGCACGCAGCTGCATTGCTGAACTTGACGCTCTCAAAAAAAAAAGAGACTTATCAAGAGATAAGCAGGTGCTTCTGAACGATTATGCGCCGTTGTGGTCGACACTCACAGATAATCGTAACTTCCATGAACGCAGAACATTATCCCGGGAGGCAGTTGACGACTTCATTATGGAATTGAAGCTTCTGGCAACAATCTGCTTGTCTTGGAGCATTTTAAATGAACTCACTCAATGGCTATCTTCTCATAAACAGACGCTATTTTGTGCATGCTTTCGGCTGCTGAAGGCAAGAATCCAATACAATATAAAGCGTGTGTTATGAATACGTCTGTGGAAGCCGCCAAAATGCACGCCCGGGAAGTGCTTCCGGCTTCAGGTCTGGGTTGAGAACAGGAAGAAGGCGTCTTAAGGCAACGCGGTGACAGTGCAGTGACTACGTGGTTCACCAGCTACTGTCGGTGACGTGGCACGAAGCTAGAAGGTAAGGTTGACTGAAAAGTACGGGATATTGACGTCACTTTCATTAAGGGGGAGATGACCACTAGCATGACTGTACCACGCCCATCAGCCGCCGTGATAATCTAGTTTTTATGGTGCTCGATAGCTGACTGAAAAGTCGCGGGATTGCATCCCGGCTGCGGCGGCCACATTTCAACGGAGGCGAAACAATAGAGGCCCATGGGGTACTGCGATTGGGGTGCTCAGTAAGGAATTCTGAGAGGAAGGCTTCTGATATTGCCGAAGCCTTTCGCTGCGGTGTTCCTCACAACTATTTGACTTTGGGGACGTAAAACTCTTAAAATTAAACTTCTGGCATATTAAGGCAAAATATAATTTTATTTTTGTATAAAATAATGGCCTAGAATCGCAATATAAGGCATAGCAATTTCGCAGGAAAGATGAGGTGTTTAATTTAAAGCTATAGGCCCATGCCCAACGAGAAAAAAATTGAGCCACATGAAGTTATGAGCGTAAGTCAGCTCGAAACTAGCTTCGAGTTGTTACGTCCTTTTGCAAGCACGTGAATATTTTGACACTACAATTTTGCGCACTTTGTATTTTGCTTTAGTTAACTGCCACCTTCTGTACTGTGTAGAGTCCTGGGGTTCAACGTATGACTCTTATTTTGAGCCAATACGACGGCTGCAAAAACGTGCTATACGTACGATTACTTTCTCACCTTACTACGAACATAGCAAACCACTTTTTTCTAGATTAAAGATCTTACCATTGGATTTTGTGCGAGAACTAAAATTAGCTGGGTAAGATGTATAAACAGTGTCGTTAGGAACAATGAACCATTCTCAATTTCGTTACTGTGTGTTCCCCGACGCCAAACGAGGAACCAAACATTTAACAACTTCAATTTACCACCCATAAAAATCGCCTATAGCAAACGTCTACTACAATATACCGGAGTGAAAGTTTGGAATGGCATACCGCGTTATATTAAGAATACCCAGGACTTTTCCAGATCAATGAAAAATACTACATTGAAGCAATTTTCTCTGCTTGAGTTGACTGATACGTTAGGTTGTAATTTTTCATTATGTATATATATTGCTCTTTATGTGTTTAGTGTTTTTCTTTGAAAGATGTTTCAATACCCTTCTTCTCTATATTTAGCCATATAAGAAAACTACTATTGATACTTGCAACTACAAGTATCACTCTTCAGTTCTGTACGCCACAAATCACCAAATATTTGTGTTTACTACAAGTTATGTACTTTCGCTTTTTTTTTCTATGTTCAATCGAATTCATGTGACTGTTGTTAGCACATAAACATTACTTCTTGTATGAAGATATCGAATTTGAATTGTTTACTTCTGTTTATTTATAATTAGAACTATTACAGTTTCAGTTATGCATACTTTCAATGGGACCCGCACTAGCCTTTGGCTATGGGACCATAAAGTTTGTGCTTATTTTGTATAAGATATGAGTGCAATAAAGATCATTCATTCATTAAAAAAAATGAGATGGTTAAGCCGTTGCTACGGGAGTAGGCACAGGCTCATCACTCAGTATCTATTATTCCTAAAAGTGAATTTGTGAAATATTGTGGCCATTTGTTATGCCAGCCTGTGCAGTTTCGCTTACAATGATTGACGTGATCTATTGAAGGACGGTGGGCTGCGCCGGCTGCGTTTCTGATGGAGGCGGAAATGTTGTAGGCCAATGTGCTCAGATTTGGGCACACGTTAAAGAACCACAGGTGGTCAAAATTTCCAGAGCCCTCCACTACGGCGTCTCTCATGATCATATGATGGTTTTGGAACTTTAAACCCCACATATCAATCAATTAATCGTTTCCCGAGTTTACCATTTCGGTGTCTTGACCACTCCGGATATATTTCAGTCGGAAACGCATCAGGAGTTGGGCTGCCTCGACGGCACATTATTCTATTTCGATTGTAATCTCATAGCAGGAATTATAAACGGTGACTGACTGAGACATACGGATCTTATGCTGCAGAAAGTATATATGCAAAAGCAGTTCCCGGAATCGCTAAAATGTTGGCAAATCGTGTTAACATATGAAAACTATACTTTATGCAATATTCACGTTGATGTATACCTATATTGATGAACACAGTTCGCAATGTCGTAGCTGGGCTGTTTGCCGCGATGTTAATTTACATTTTAAACAATTGATACAGCAAAAAAGAGGAAACGGACATAAAAACGCACACATCAACACCACACAGTGCTACGAGCAACATGCTTATTTTTGAAGTCAAACCTTTTTTAAGCCATAAATGCCAGACAAACAGCCCGAGAAATCACTCAGATATATGCGCGACAATGTGCTATCTAAACAAAATCATAACAAATAATAACGTACATCACCGCATACGCAGAAAACCCCCTCTTTAGGTGATAATGCTATAGTAGAAGGCTTCCTGATGCACAAATCAGCAAGTGCGTCGATAAGTTCGGCTTTCGTGATCAAACGAGTCATCTCATCCTTATGCCGACCAACAACGACTGTGCACGTTCTGGAACAAAGGTCGGCAACCACTTGCATGAACGTGAAGAGCGAAAAACCCTAGTGACCTCACGTGCTGAACTGTCTGCCTTACAACTACAGTTTCAAAGCTATCGCAAATAGCCTTGTGGCTAGTGGCGGTGTGGTGCCATATGTGCCTCCTCGTGTTCGTGTGTTCGTTTGCGCTTCATCAATGCTCTTAGTATAAATAGCCAACAAGCCTACAGTGCAACTCTTGGTAACGCACACATCATTAGCGTTATTACCTATGGCAGGAGGTATTCATGTTATTGAACTTTAAACTTTCGCAGGGCATTCCGCGGTCGATCCACTGATATCCATCCAAAACCGTTTTTATGGTCTTTTATTTCCTACCCGACAGTAGATCCAAAATCTATATCTGTACGCTTAGACGATAACTTGGTGCTAATATCTGATCACACAAAGTTTTTTGCGGTAGCCCTCGACAGGAATTTCAAGTTCAATTTTCATGTGTGCGATCACTCATTCACAAAATGACCTTTGGAATACGCGCCTGATCAAAACTCGCACAATTTGCAGCCACGTGTCGTTCCTTCCCTTTATTACGCAAATATTCACGGCCATCTATCTTATGCCTCGCCACGGTGGTCTAGTGGCGGAAGTACTCGGCTGCTGACCCACAGGTCGCGGGATCGAATCCCGGCTGCGGTGGCTCAATTTTCGATGGAGGCGGGAATGCTGTAGGCCAGTGTGCTCAGATTTGGGTGCACGCTAAGAACCCCAGGTGGTCTAAGTTTCCGGAGCCCTCCACTATACAGCGTCTCTCATAATCATATGGTGGCTTTGGGACGTTAAACGCCACGTATCAAAACCAAAATCAGCCATCTATCTTATTGCTTATCAGCCTGGGGCAAAACTTATTCACCCACCTCAACTAAGTTCAACGCATGCAATATCAACCACTTCGTCTCATGACAATCAGCCGTTTTTTAACCAATGTAACACCCACTTCATCAAATTTTAAATATCCATTCTCTTCACTAACCATTTCACCTGAAGTTATCTGTTGTGATGTATGGACCCTTTTCATAATTGTAAAGCTAGCTTTGCTGCTATGCAGTTCGCCCTACTAATGGCGGCTAGTCACTTTCTGCTAACAGTGTTCAAACGCAGTTTACTTGCACTAAGACATGGAAATTGTAGATTTACCTATCTCGACAATATTGTGCGTAATAGATGAGCCCCCGCGTAATTAATTAACTATAGTACCCGGTCTCCACTTGGGGGACAGGTGCCACCATTAGTAGAGAAAATATGCAGTGCCGAGAAGCGCACTTGATTGATTGGTTTGTGGGGTTTAACATTCCAAAACCACCATATAGTTATGATAGACGCCGTAGGAATGGGCTCTGGAAATTTCAACCACCTGGGGTTCCTTAACGTGCACCCAAACCTGAGCACACGGACCTACATTTTCGCCTCCATCGGAAATGCAGCCGCCACAGCCGGGATTTCATCCCGTGACCTGCGCGTCATCAGCGGAGTACCTTAGCCACTAGACCACCGCGGCGGGGCCAGCGCACTTGCTAATTGTGAAAAGGAATTATAGGCATTCTCTTGGTATTGTACGTATCGGTGGCATTATTGTGGATAACCTCGTAAATAACAACATGACAAGGTTTTCTGAGCTGGATAATTCTATTTTGCCTGAAATTTGCGTGAATTACGGCAAGTTCACCACCACGTTTATGAGAATCATTCTGTTGGAATTTCTCTCTTACATCATTGAATAATGAAATGCGAAACATGCATTTAAAAACCTATCAAAGAAGTACTTTTTGCAACACCTGTCTTCAATCTAGTTATTTCTTTTTGTTTGGTACGTGCTATTTTGCTTTCTTTTGTATTGTAAATTATTATTGTTTTTCCCAGTGTTACCTTTTCCTTTTTATCTGTTAAACATACAGGTGTTTTTGCTTTTGTATTTATTTCTGCACTGTAAATTTTATTTGTCACCGAAGATACTGTAACTACTGAATGATGTATCTGTTTTTTGTTGACATCTTGTATGGAAGCCCTCCCGCACCCCTCGACAGTTTTAACTTTGCGTCTCCTTGTCGGTGATCAATAAACTTGAACCGGATAAACAACTCATTTTTACCAAAACTTGAACGACCGAACCTAAAGAGCAGTCGTATCACCGAGGTTTCAGCTTCCACCGGTAGAAGGCTGCGTGTGTGTTGTGTTGAGCTGAATATGTCAGCTGTACGAAGCGAGGGAGCTATTAGGACAGAAAAGCTGACTATACTTGCAATAAACACAATTTATAAAAATAAGAAAGGCTGGTAGTGTTCAGATTTGGGCGCACGTTAAAGAACCCCAGGTGGTCGACATTTCCGGAGCCCTCCACTACGGCGTCTCTCATAATCCTATGGTGGTTTTGGGACGTTAAACCCCAGATATCAATCAAATAAAAGGCTGGTAGTGTTTCAGGAATAGTGCACAAATGAACGCGAGTCGAATGCTGTCAACACATATGACACAACGCTTGAAAAAACAAGCAGTGAAAACCAGGCGGATCTTCGTCGTAGTGCTGGGAGTACTTTATGCGACAGTGATAGGCAAAGTCGCTCCACTGGCGAGCCTTCCGAGTGTAGCCAATGCCTATACCATTGTTGCCCCAGGGCACAAGCGTGACGGGAATTTTGTTTGTGCCATTGCAGAGAAAAAGTTCCCGTTTGTCAGGCATAAAATAGCCTGCGCAAGCGGAACGCCTTCGCCTGAAAAATTTAGTAGGCACCAGTGTATGTCCTCAGAGAGTTGAAATAACAGAAATCCTATTTTAAATAAAAAAGAAAAAAAACAGAGAAAGGAAAGACCGAGAATGAATAAACTACCCGTACCTAATTTCACAACGAGTGCAGCCAACACAAGTTAGAAGAATGATAAACATGTTGTTTCATCTACACAAGACGGTGCCGACACACTCGGAAATATTTGGAAAGAGCGGCTTACACAAAATGAGTAGAACTGAGCAGAATATAAAAAAATAAAAGCTTGCTCACAAAAGCTAACGGTGTGCAAAATGTAATCGTCAGCATGGCAGCGCGAACAGAGTAATAGCAATGTTTTTTTTTCTGTTTGGGGAAGGCAGACGACGCGACTTGCGTCGCATTCACTCCGGTGGTTTCATGCTAACATGTAAGCATGCACAAAAACCAGAGCGAGGTCTTACATACTGAGGCCAAGATTGCTTATAAAAACCCCGTTGCCAAATTCCCTATTATGAGGATAATCATTGAAAGAATGTAGTAGGAATTAATTTATTTTCTATTATCACCACTCTTTGTACAAAGAAAACAGGGCCAAATCAGATATGTGTAGGTGAAATTAGCGGAGGCATTCTGCAGTGTCCCCTCGATAACGTAAGTTAGAAAGCAGCTATTTGAAACGGTTGTGTCTCCTGTAAAACACCAGGTAATATCACTCGAAAGGTGTGAGATACGTACAGAATGGGAGAGAAAAATAGGTAGGGAGAGATATCAGCACTAACAGCTTCTTGTGAATAAGAGCAGTAAACTTCGCACAGTGCTAAAACTACAGCCAAGGAATCGGTAATAAATAGTATGAGAATGATGGTTCATTACGATTGTGCCTAACAAAAAAAAACGAGTGCTTTGAATTCTCCTTCTCTGATTCTCTCGATGATTCGACTAAAAACACTACATTTGGTAAAATCGCGAAGTTTTGTCGCAAAAACCAATGAGGACAACAGAAAAAGAAAACTACCTTTTTTGTGACTGTGTGAGGTATATGACGCTGATACAAAGTTGGTCCATAAGTGTTTCCCATGGGCATCTGGCGAGTAAATTAGAATTCGTAATGGAAGAACTTCAGGATTGTATCGGCTTAGAGGGTGTTTCAGAAAATGAGTTCCAAACTCTTCAGAAAGGAAAATGCTCATACGACCTTCATTATTGCTTTTTCTGTAGGGAACGACTTGTTTTTAAACGAATGTTTAAAAAATCAACGACGTCAGTAAATGAAGAAACCAGAGTAATCAACTTTTAAATATTTGGAGCAAGGCGGTCGGCTTAGAGAGGAGAATCAGAGCCTTTCCTGTGTATACCCCACTGCAGCTATGCGATTTCTAAAGCACAGACACTAGCGAATATAGGAGAGTTATGAAATATGGTAAAGCTTTTTCAGTGAAGCCAAGACCGAAATGCGGAAGGAAGAGCTCTACAACAACAATTTATCGAGACGCCCAGAATGAGCGAGTGTCGTTATATCAAGTGTGAAAAAATTTAGCACATCCAACGTGCCTTGTAAATTGACATTGTGCGAAGCATGGGCGTGGAAAATGACTGTTGTATTTTTTAATGAGCAAAATGTCATGAAAAGGCACTAAAGATATGTACAAATGCACACAAAGACATATACGTTAAACAGCCGCATGTGCTGTATATCACCAGTTTTTACAGTTGCGTAACAATGGCAACAGCAACATGGATATTAGCAACACCAATAGTGCTATGCAGAATGGGCCAAGCTTCTCGGGCAGACGAGTTTGTTCCGAGCTCGCTCTGCGGTGGTCATGGCATAAAGAAAGTATGGAGCGTGGGGTAGCAGCGTTGATAAAAAATGGTGCGTGACCATGGAAGTGCATGAGGAACATTTGAGGTGATTATCAAAGAAACACCAAGGTGGAAACACCACGTGCGAACACGTGAGTGCCGCCAATCTGTCAATGTTTTAACAGGGCAGCGACGTCGGCGGGATTACAGCTATCTTTTTGCAAACTCAACACGCGCCTCCAACAAGCGTGCGCGTGGGCTTCTTTCAGACAGCTTCTCTTGTTCCACCTGCATCATGGAAATTTCCACTCCAGAGGCAGCAAGAGTGCACACGCAGCACGCTCGTGCTGCTCCTTTTGCATTTCCGGAGGGCTCCGGAAATTTCGACCAACTGGGGTTCTTTAACGTGCGCCCAAATCTGAGCACACGGGCCTACAACATTTCCGCCTCCATCAAAAATGCAGCTGCCACAGCCGGGATTCAATCCCGCCACCTTCGGGTCATGCATATATAATAATTTTCTGAACTTACACTACTAGTGCAAGGATAGAGAAGCTTGTGATAACCTAGCTTCTTGCAGCTTTTTCAGTTCGTCGTCCACTCATGTGCGTGTTCGGCTTCGAAGTTAAGACCACATCAGCTCTGTCCTAATTTTTATTGTACTAATTGACTGAGGCTTAACGACTATTACACTGACCTGTCTTGTCTTCATTGATAAGGCTTCAATTGAAATTCAATTATCTCAGGTGCAATTTGCCAGCCCATGATCAGTATGGAGATAATAATTGTACACCTGATTAGCAGGATACTAATTGTTATAAGACCAGTAAGGGCTAACTAGCATAGCTTAACTTGGCGCTGATGATTATCGTCGCTTTAATTGGCATAGTTTAGCTAGCTCATACATTAGCATGCGTAAGTTTGCCCGGTTCTAGCTTTACATGTCTTCATCAGCACGGTCTTCTATAACATGTGGCGCAATTACCTCGGTCTTACCATGACTTGGCGTAATTAGATTTATGATAGCATGTCGAGGTCTAAGTAGCAAAGTACACCGTCGAACCAAATAGCTAACTAGCTAACCGCACGTGCTCGGGTACTAGCGGTCGATGAGAACAAAGACGACGCGCAACGGCTGAGCAGCGCGCTAGAATGTACAGGTTGACCATGATGATTAACTCGTGGCCTCGGTTTTTGCTGCAGTCGCGATGTTGTAAGACGCGTAGAGTTACCTAATATACACTAGAAAGAACTCTGGTGCTAGTGTCTATGGGAGCTGCAACGCACGGCGCTTCAGCGAGCAGTGAAATGACGGGTAGTACATATATTTGTCTAACATTCGTACTTCTGGCCTGCTTTTGGCTCCGCGTGTGTTCGTGTGGCTTGGAGCTGTTTTTTACGAAACAAGTATTAGGAAATGTTCAGCGGTTGCGCTTCACCATTTTATTTTTTCAGACTTACTTTCCAAATCGGCTCACGAAGTTCAAAAGGGTTCAATCTTTCTTTCAAAATAAAACCGAAACACAGCAATAAACGAAGCCATAAGTACGATTCGCCGCCCGCAAGTACGAAAACTAGGTAATTCTGTGTGCTACCCATCATTCCATGGTCGCTGAACGATCGCAGCGCCAGAGCTACCTCCAGTTAATTTTAGGAAACTATATGGTAAGACGCTCGGCTGTTACGGATCTTAGAGGCCACCGTGCTGATTATTCTGAAAGAGACTTAGTGCAGGCACTAAAAGATTTAAAATAAATTCAAACACACCGTCCTTCTAAAAATATTGTCATAAAAAGCTTCTAAAACTTTTATTGCATGGGTGCACTTGTGCACACAGTTGAACGACAAACAAATGCAAGAAGATGCCTCTGGTTTAAAAACACCGCCCAACTTAGTCAATGGTCCTTGACGCAATGACTGGTTTCATCGTAACCAATGAAACGCAGCGCGCAGAGGCCCGTAGGTCACGGGATCGAATCCCGGCTGCGGCGGCTGCATTTTCGACGGAGGTGAAAATGCTGTAGGTCCGTGTTCTCATATTTGGGTGCACGTTAAAAAACCCCAGGCGGTCGAAATTTTCGGAGCCCTCCACAACAACGTCCCTGTGATATGTGTCGTGCGCGAAGCTTCAAAGTGCGCGCCATTCAAAGTGCGCGCCATACAAAGTGCGCGCTTGAAGCAGACAACGACGAAGGTAGCACGAGCGCTGAGTAGCGTGGCGGCGAAGGTACGAGAAGGAACGAGGAAGACGGGGCTCTCGACTCGGCCGTTGGGTTCCGGACCCGAGCCTAGTAACAGTCGAGCCCGGCCTACCTGCCACGTTCTACCTGCCACGGCCGTGCGTCGCTGACGTGCTGCGGCATCAAGGCATCCTGTGCTTGAGGACACGCGGAGCTGTCGGGCTACGGGCACGAGTTCCAGCAGAGGTGTCCGGCCGGGACGCGGCCGGTGGTAGTGCCTGGTCTACCGCGCCAACTGGTCCACCTGGTCTACCGTGCGAGCAACGCGGAGCTGTCGGGCTACGGGCACGAGTTCCAGCGGAGGTGTCCGGCCTGTACGTGGTCGGTGGTGGTGCGTATACCCTTTAAGTGCCGCCTCGTCTACCGTGCGAGCAACGCGGAGCTGTAGGGCTACGGGCACGAGCTCCAGCAGATGTGTCCAGCCGCGACGTGGCTGCGGGGGCGGAGCCTACCCATCAACTAGTCGCCTGGTTGACCGTGCGGACAACGCAAGCCAGCTCAAGACGTAGCAACGAACCTCGGTGAGACCGACCTCATGTCTTGTGTCCATGCTAAAAAGGAGGGACGGTTAGTTTAGGACTTTGATAGTTCACAGAGACAGTGAAGGATTCTTTAAATAGCCTGTCCATGTTATGTGTGTTCGTTTTTCGTGTGTATAAAGTGTGGCGTACAAACGGCCTCGTCTTTTCGTGGGAGTCTGGGGCGACGGCTCGGACACCCATTAACTAAGAACCTGCACGTTGCTATAACACCCACTGCAATGTAACACTGGCGTCCGCTGCGACAGGACGAGGCCATTTGTATCGCTTGAGTCAGGCTGACGATTAGTGAGGAAAAGATGAGCTCGACAGATTTAATGGCGTTAGCCATGCGCATGGGTTTGGAAGGTGCGGAATTGAAAACTTGGATTGATGAGCGAGAAGCTCGAGCTCGTGAGGAAAGGGCGGCAGAAAGAGAGGCGAAGAAGGAACAAATGCAGTTGCAATTACAAGTCGAGGAGCAGGCCCAAAGGACGATCCAATTGCGCCTTCAACTGACTCAGACTGAAACCGCCAGAGAGCCTGTCGGGGCAGACATAGGTCGATCATCAAGGGTGTCTTCCAACGTCAATCCTCATAATTTTATACCAGGATTTGATGAAAACCGGGATGACCTAGATGCGTACTTAAAAAGGTTCGAGAATGTGGCGACAGGGCAAGAGTGGCCTAGAGACAAGTGGGCCACGGCTCTGAGTTTGTGCCTAAGCGGAGAAGCGCTAAAAGTGTTTGGTCGCCTATCCCCTGAAGATGCACTTGATTACGAGAAAGTGAAACTGGCTCTATTTCAGCGATTTCGCTTCACAGCGGAAGGGTACCGTGAGAAGTTCCGGCACAGTAAGCCTCAAGAGGGAGAAACCGGCCGGCAGTACGCTGCACGATTAATGAGTTTTTTCGACCGATGGGTGGAAATGTCGAAAGTAGACAAAGAATACGCGTCAGTTCGTGACCTGATTGTAGCTGAACAGTTCATCAGTAAGTGTCATGATCGAGTGGCGCTCTTTTTGCGTGAAAAGAATTGCCGTAAACTTGAAGAAATGGCTGAAGCGGCAGATCAGTTTTTAGAGGCACAGCGACAGTCTAACCTGCTTGTTTTCCGAGAAAAGGCTGAAAACGGCATGGCTGTGAAAAGTGGGAGCACGACCTCAAAAACTTCAGTGCAATGTTTTGTTTGCAACAAAATCGGCCATAAAGCCTCAGATTGTCGCGCTCGGACGAAGCAACCTTACTGTGGGCATTGTCGTAGGGCAGGACACGATACCCAAGTTTGCACCAAGAAACCCGCCACGTATAAAAAGGCTTCATGTATATTGTCCGAAGAGAACTCTAAAGACAATGATAACGCATCCGGCGGCGGGTCCGAGAATAATGTGTCGGGGGCAGTAAACACGCAACAAATGGCAACGAAATATCAGATGCCAGTTCTCCAGGGTCTCCTATTTGATAAGCCTGTCTCTGTTCTTCGGGATACAGGAAGTAACACGACGGTTGTGCGACGTTCCCTCGTGCCCGACGAAGTGCTGACAGGAGCTATGACGACAGTATTTTTAGCCGATGGGAGCAGAATAAAAGTTCCCGAAGCAAAAGTGGAGATATTTTCGCCCTATTTTTCTGGCACGGTGATCGTTAAATGCATGACTTCCCCATTGTATGACGTCATCGTGGGAAACGTGCCATGATCCCGTGATCCCAATGATCCAGATAGCAGGTGGAGCGAGGGACTGTCGGAAAGGAAGACGAAGTCTAAAAGCGTCAAGGAGAGATTAGGGGTGATGAAAGCAGATCGCTACGGGAGACCAATGATCAGCGTAGTCAAGAATTCAAGTGCTTCGTTGGATTCGGTGAAAGCAACCGCTTTGAATATCAACCAACGAATCTTCAAGATTGAGCAGGCGGAGGACAAGAGCCTAGATCTCTGTAGGAACAAAGTTGGGCAGGTGTTTTTTGGGAGAGGATCGACAGAATATTCGTTTGTTATGCAAAAGGGAGTTTTATATCGCCATTATCGGTTATCCTCCGGCAAGATAGTACAGCAGGTAGTTGTTCCTCGCAAACTGCGGAGCCAAGTACTGCAGCTAGCTCATGAAAGTCTGATGGCGGGCCATCAAGGCATCAAGAGGACAATTGACCGAGTACTAGGATCATTCTATTGGCCAGGAGTTCAGGAAGAAGTAAAGAGATACGTGCGATCCTGTGACATTTGCCAAAGAGCATATCCAAAAGGTAAAGTGGGCAAGGCGCCTCTGGGCGTAATGCCGTTGATCGACACCCCTTTCGAGCGAGTGGCAATCGATATTATCGGTCCTTTAAAACCTGTGTCGAGAAACGGAAACCGCTACATATTGACCATGGTGGACTTCGCCACGCGCTACCCGGACGCGGTGGCCCTGCCAGCAATCGATTCGGCGACAGTAACAGAGGGCCTGGTGGAGATGTTCTCACGCGTAGGATTCCCGCGTGAAATTCTATGTGATCAAGCATCTTGTTTTACTTCCGAACTGATGAAAGAAGTCAACGAGTTACTGGCCATTAAGCACCTCAGTTCTACACCTTACCATCCTATGTGTAACGGGTTGGTGGAACGATTTAACGGTACGTTAAAACAGATGTTGCGGAAGCTCTGCCAGGAGGAACCAAGATCCTGGGATCGGTTGCTTGCCCCACTCCTTTTTGCCTATCGTGAAGTGCCTCAGACCAGCACGGGATTTTCTCCCTTCGAACTTATTTACGGGCGTGACGTCAGAGGACCACTTAGTTTGTTAAAAGAATTATGGATTGGAGAACACATCGGCGACGAGGCGAAGACAACTTACGGATATGTATTGGATCTGCGAGATCGTCTTGAAAAAACACTGCAGTTAGCTCATGAGAACTTGACACGAGCAAGAAAATCACAGAAGCAATACTATGATCAGCGAAGCACGAAACGTCAGCTTGAAGTAGGCGACCGGGCCCTTATTCTACTCCCTACTACGGAAAATAAATTACTCATGCAATGGAAAGGACCTTTTAAGGTCACAGGGAAAAAGGGCAGTCATGACTACTGGTTGGACTTGGGACGTGACACCAAGTTGTTCCACATCAACATGTTAAAGCGTTACGAGGATCGCGAACCGGAGAGGTTTACACAAACAGCGTCATTCGTAGTGATGGAAGAAGAGGAGGCAGATTCACCTATACCAGTTTACACTATTGACCAAGGGACTGGGGTGGAGACAATTAATATAGGTGAAGGGCTGGCTGAAGAGGAAGCTGCTGAGCTCCAGCGGATTCTGACCAAATACCAAGATGTGTTTTCCGAAATGCCAGGAAAGACCAATTTGCTGGAATGCCCGCTTCGACTGACAACACCGGATCCGGAGCGAAGGTTTGTACTTCGGTCGGACGCATCTGACACCTGCATCGGAGCGATATTAATGCAGGAACATGACGGATTGTTACACCCTGTATCTTATGCAAGCCGCCAGTTGCTGCCCCGGGAAAAGAATTACTCTACCATAGAGAGGGAGTGTTTGGCATTGGTATGGGCGGTACAGAGGTTTCACATTTTTTTGTATGGGAACCAGTTTGTTGTACAAACAGATCACCAACCTCTACAGTACTTAGCCCGAGCCAAACACTTGAACAGTAGGGTCCTGAGGTGGAGCCTGGCATTGCAAGAATACTCATTTAGCATTCAGCATATAAAAGGGTCGGAGAATACCGGTGCGGACTTCATGAGTAGATTGTGAGCCAAGAGTTCGGACTTCATGCACTGTGATATTGGGTGTTGGACACTCAAAGTATGTCAGTGTATTTAACGGTGTTCTTGTGTATTTAGTAAATATTGGACCTCGACATGTGAACTATACAGAGGACATATACAGTGAAGGGGTTTACAGACCGCGCACGTGTCAGCAGTTTTTTTTTTTTTTTTTAAAAAAAGAAAGAAAAACTCATTTAAGGGGGGGCTTTTGTGATATGTGTCGTGCGCGAAGCTTCAAAGTGCGCGCCATTCAAAGTGCGCGCCATACAAAGTGCGCGCTTGAAGCAGACAACGACGAAGGTAGCACGAGCGCTGAGTAGCGTGGCGGCGAAGGTACGAGAAGGAACGAGGAAGACGGGGCTCTCGACTCGGCCGTTGGGTTCCGGACCCGAGCCTAGTAACAGTCGAGCCCGGCCTACCTGCCACGTTCTACCTGCCACGGCCGTGCGTCGCTGACGTGCTGCGGCTTCAAGGCATCCTGTGCTTGAGGACACGCGGAGCTGTCGGGCTACGGGCACGAGTTCCAGCAGAGGTGTCCGGCCGGGACGCGGCCGGTGGTAGTGCCTGGTCTACCGCGCCAACTGGTCCACCTGGTCTACCGTGCGAGCAACGCGGAGCTGTCGGGCTACGGGCACGAGTTCCAGCGGAGGTGTCCGGCCTGTACGTGGTCGGTGGTGGTGCGTATACCCTTTAAGTGCCGCCTCGTCTACCGTGCGAGCAACGCGGAGCTGTAGGGCTACGGGCACGAGCTCCAGCAGATGTGTCCAGCCGCGACGTGGCTGCGGGGGCGGAGCCTACCCATCAACTAGTCGCCTGGTTGACCGTGCGGACAACGCAAGCCAGCTCAAGACGTAGCAACGAACCTCGGTGAGACCGACCTCATGTCTTGTGTCCATGCTAAAAAGGAGGGACGGTTAGTTTAGGACTTTGATAGTTCACAGAGACAGTGAAGGATTCTTTAAATAGCCTGTCCATGTTATGTGTGTTCGTTTTTCGTGTGTATAAAGTGTGGCGTACAAACGGCCTCGTCTTTTCGTGGGAGTCTGGGGCGACGGCTCGGACACCCATTAACTAAGAACCTGCACGTTGCTATAACACCCACTGCAATGTAACAGTCCCTCATAATCATATGGTGGTTTTGGTACGTTAAACCCCACATATCAATCATCAAACAGCAGCGCGCTGAGGGGTAGATTTGACCTTTTTGTACTTGTTGGCTCGTTCATAAGCGGGTGCCCCCATAGCTGGGAAAGATCTTTAGTTTCACGAAACTCGGGTGGAACTTGGCTGATCCTGTATAGCGCCCAAAAACGGTAAGCTCATGTGAAGTGCTGCTGCCATGCATGTTAGCCTCGAGACGCTGCTACATAAATTAACTTCAGTGGATGGCGCTTAACTAAAATTGACGTTAACACAGGGTGGTGAATTTATCATAAGAGTACATATATAATGTTTATAAAATTAGCTATCCAGCCCTGCAACCACAATGGCCATTTCAATAAAATTTTGGTCTATTTGAAAAGTTGTTCTGAGACCTGGCGTTGGGGTATGAGGTAAAATACTTGATCGCCACGCAGAGCTCTTGGGTTCGATTCTGGCCGGAACCCTGATATTTATTCCTTGCATTCATCGTGTCAACGCTACCCATGTGAGCTTGTCCTTTATGCTCACGCGTCAAAATTACCCTTGTGTTCTCGCCGTTCCTGGGTAGATGTAAAGTCTTAATCACCTGCGGCACGTACCCGCATATGAGTGGCGAATACCCACCCACGGGTATGCGCCATTGCCTGGCGGAAAGTGTTTGACGATGTACGCGAAGGAATCGCAGCATTTTTCATGCCATGACCATCGAGTCGTATTCATCAAACCATCTTACCTACCCATGCTAATTTTGGTTCATCTTAAGGGTATGATCACTAGACCGCCCGTAGTAGGCGCCTAGATAGTTACGTAGATAGACGTTCCAAGTACCTGCTGCACGGAAAAAAATTCTGTGCATTTAATAGACCTCGCTCCGTGTGTTCAGGTGTTTTATTGGCATGTGGAACGCACGGTGCACAAAAGTCCACGAATATGCACGTAAGAACTGATATCACTGCAATCCTTGTTGAGCACATTGACGTCATTCTCGTCATCTGATAGTTGCACTCATTGGCGAGTACGATTCGGTTTCGCAGGCGAATTCGGACAAGTTTCATTACTCTACTAGCATCGGCCACTTTTTTTTTCGGAATTTCAAAGTGGCTTTCTCCGGAAGCACTTGAGGGGTCCTATTTGACTAGACCGCCTGTACGCACTAATTAAAAAATAATGTATTTTATTACCGAATAATGATGTCACTAGCCATCTGAGGATGTTTGTCGCTGCAGCAAAAATGGTTATGATGACAGCAAGCAAATATTATATTTTCCGTAATTTTCAAGATTTCTCGAGACATTTCTAGAAAGCCACTGTATATTTCAAAACATGCTTTAGAGAAGCATGATAGTATCACGAGGTGTTGTGACATTATAAGGTTTTACACTCAGAGACCGAAGTATTGCCTACACAAAGTTTTTTTTTCTTTTTTATGGAAAAGAAAGCGGGGCTGGCTAAAATTTTGAGCCGGTTATCTGACCAACGGTATGTAAGGTTCTCCGGAACGTAATTCTCTGATGTGTGTACCACTTGAATGGCGAAGCACTGACAGTAATAGCGGTGCTCGTAACAGCTCAATGTTCGCCGTTTTTCTATTTTATTTACATTGCAGTAAATATTGGCGTGGTAAATAAACTAATAAATAATATGCCCAGGCGCAAGAACAACACTCACTCAATGACCGCGAACGCTACAGCCTTCGAAAGATTGGTGGGATGAACGGAGCCAATCGAAGAGAGCAAGCTTCCCAAATGAGTCACTACTCGCTTCGTGGGAATAACACGAATGTCGCCATTAGGCACTTAGAAATAGGGGAATAACCGACGGTAATATTCATAAAAACTGCACAGCACTCACGACTCACTCACTTTGGAACCGCTACAAAATACTCCGAAGAAAGCGCCGTAGCACAGACCTGACCGCCAAAAACCGGGTCACCCCCCTTCGCCCCATTCCTCGTGAGGAGTGTGTGCCGTTGCGCTTATCCCGATTGTGGAGCGTATACCGCATGCGGAACATGATAGGAACTTTACGCTCATCCACTTTGTACGGACCACCAAACAGACGTCGACGACGAAGAATTTCGCTTTTACGACGACGCCTTCAACGTCGTAAAACGTACTTGCTCTTCTAAAGTAGCGCAGAAAAGTAAGACACGAAGTATTGTAAAGCGCTTCGTTAGTCTTTACTTTTGATTTCTCCAATGTTTTGAGGCCTAATTAATCGAGTCTCTAATATTCCAAGTAACACGTTAATTGAATATATTGCCTTCTGGTAAGCAGTGGCTCACATGGAGAAACATGCACTAATGCCACTAATGCCGCGCCCTGGTTAACGCCATTTTTCTTTGGGCACGAGCAGAGACAGACGAGATGGTGACCGACATGTCAGTGCCAATGCCGCACTACTACTATTATAATACCTACCTTCTGCTTTCTTCTGTGGCGCTAAAAATGGTTCCTATTGTTGCAACCAAGATATTCTTTCATAGTTGTACTACTACGGACCATGGTAACCATGGTATTGACATTGTGAAAATTCACATTTATATGAGTTCCTACCAACAAGCACTCATTCGTTTCGAACCTCCCGGTCTTGCTCTCTGAAAGGTGAAGACATTACTTCGCCTGTTTCTTCATTTCGAATCGAGTAAGTTCACAACTTGTGTGATAATTGCCACTCTTTTTTTTACATAGCTGTACATGCGACAACACAGTAATGAAAAAAAAACAAGACACGCGAATACCTAGAACATCATCAATGCCGTTTAAACGTATAAAAAATCACTGCTTCTACTGAATCAAGTTTGAGAGGCACGTGAGTGTCGGATACAAAATTGAGACACACTGGCACGTATGCATACTTTTTCCGTGTTATAGGAGGTCGATATGCCGTAGCTCATTCCTTTGGTGTGATCACAAGCCCTCAGTGAGGCTTCCGAGTTTGAATCAGAGCCACTAAAGAAAATGGAGCACCGGACACTGCATGTAGGTTCTATAGTTTGTAGCATACGGTATGTGCGAGACGTCACGGATTACTAAAGTTCCATTGTTGTTTTCTTTGGGTGGAGTGCAGAAAATCGCACACGAGTTGTTTTCGCTATGAAATGCTTCCAGAAATTGACCGTGTCTTCCTCGGTAGAACAGTGCATATATACGGTGCCCGGCTGCTTACCCAAGCGTCGTGCATTTGGTGTAGGCCGTGGCCGTCGCATTTCGATGCAGGCCAAATGGTAGAAGCCCAATAAAGTGGAATGCTGGGCCAGTTGGTACAACACAATGTGGAAATATATTAGCGCACAAGGTAGAAGGAAAACCACTTGACAGGAAAGATGCCCTTTGGCGTCTTTCCTGTCAAGTGCTTTTCCTTCTACCTTGTGCGCTCATATTTTCCCACAATATGGTAAAGGCTCGTTTACTGTGTGATATCAGTGCTTGTTAAAGAGCACTGGATATTTGAAATTTTCAGAACCCTCCACTACAGTGTTTCTCATAGTTATGACATGATTATGAGATGTAAAACCTCAGATATTGTTATTAGAACTTCACGGTGATCCTTGTTCAACATAAGCAACAGCCAAGCGAATTCACACGAACTGTTCAAAGCCTGTAATTTTAGCGGTTATGTTCCCTCGCAGCCGTTGCACACATTGGCGCGGCGAATGACTACCAGCCGCTGTTTTTGAGTCAATGAGACGGAAAACATCCCGTAAGTTTCTCTCTCTCTCTCTCACACAACACACACACACAAACACACACACACACACCACTCACACACACACACACACACACACACACACACACACACACACACACACACACACACACACACACACACACACACACACACACACATATATATATATATATATATATATATATATATATATATATATATATATATATATATATATACGAGTTAAACTTCAAGCGTATATTATCGTAGTCCGGGTAATTTTTGTACTAAGTGAAGGTTGAAGGTAGCACACAATGAAAAGAAAAATGCTTTTACTAACGTTTCAGCCATGCATGATATACGGCCTTCGTCAGAGTAACAAGGCTTATTATACTGCAGCCATTTTTATGGCTTCACGTGTCGAACTATCAGTACAGCAGCTAGTACATTGCAACTAAAATAACAAATAATATCAGTTGCAACAGACTGTTAAGATGACAAGCAATATATATAGGTGCGTGAATATACAAGTTTGAAATGATCATTGGGTATCAGCAATGTAGTGAACGGTGTGTATGGCAGGACATGTAAAAAAAATAGCACGGTGAAAAGAGAACCGCCATCACGGACGAACGAAATGTTATGAAAAGCAATGTTACTTTATTGCAAGACAGATGACCTTTCCTAGGTTTTCAGTGATACCATAATAAATAGTATTAAACTTATGAATGAAGAAGGATTCCTTTACTTTTCTATCATGGCTCCTTTCAAAATTAAGCCGGACTACATACTGGTAGCCCTAAGTTTATCGAAATCAAGACCAGGCATACTGACATGCTTGGAGAACTGCAGATTGGGCAGGCTTACGGCATGTGCACAATGAATATTAAAACAAATGCTGAAGCTAGTTTCCGTTTTACCAATGTATTGAGCTTGGCATGTTGCACACTCCAGGAGATAAACGACATTGGCACTGTAACATAGGTAGTCACCGTTTATTGTTAGTGAAAAATTCGATGACGTACTTGATACCGTTTTATATGTGGTCATGTTCGTACACACTTTGCAACGTGGTTTTTGCTGGCATGACAACCTTCGTGACATGAACGTGCGGTTTAAGATGAAGTTAGCAAATTGCGGAGGTTCCGGGATCGTCGGTGCACCACGCGTGGTTGTTCGGTAAATTTTTTTCATATTCACTCCCTGTGCAATAAAATGTTGAAATGGTTTTTTTTGAAATATGGTTGACATTTGGAGCTTAGGTCGCATGGGTCAAAATTATGTTAATACGTGAAGTTTCTTTCAATATTTTGTTAGTACCCAGAAGATATGGGCGATCGAGCTATTCTGCGCGTTAGATAGCTTCTGTGATTATACTGGACGAATCACTTTGTTTTTCAAGCACGCTTTGAAGTTGCTCACAGTTGCGGGAAAATTTGCGTCTATCACAGCATATCTTATAAAATGAACTGCTTGCTGTTGGCAATACTAGTTATATTGTGTACAACATGACTACTACTAAAATGGAGGTACATCTGCCGATCTGTGGGTTTCCTGCAAAAATTCGTTATCAGCTTCTGACTACGAAGAATGACCAAGACATAAGGGAAGTTTATGTGGACAGGCAAATACGAATACGAAAAAGAAATTGTCGGATGAGCGTCGTTTAAAGCTGCTACGAAAGACATAAGTCGCGATTAACTATGATGCCATATTATAAAAATGTCAATGAACCGCTTCTAGTAAAATAATTTATATTCTTTTTTTTGCCACAAATTGGTTTTCAAGGAGCCCCTTGAATATATTCGCATAGTTCGGTCAAAATCTTATGCCCATGAATGACTGATAGTTTGAACGTAATGTGTGCCATCAAACTCGAAATTAACAAGTTCCAGAATGAGATTAAGAAAGGTAGCTAACGTGAACGCGAAAACTGTTTTGTCGCCATCGTAATCATTGTGAGCGCAGAGGACTGCATCAATGCCATCTGAGTGAGGGATATTAGTATATAGGGACAAAACATCTAATGTTACGAGAAACAAATTTTGAGGAACCATTTCGTCCAAAGTTAGTTAAGAATGAGTTCGTATCCTTCATGTAAGAAGAAAATGTGGACGAAAGGGTGCCGATAAGGCTGTTTACATAACGGGAAATGTTCTGAGTCACGGTTTCAATTTCAGAAATGATGGAGCTACTGGGATTCTTTTTATGAATTTGTAAGAAGAAATGTGGTACCTTCAACTTCACTAAGTATATATATATATATATATATATATATATATATATATATATATATATATATATATATATATATATATATATATATATATATATATATATATATATATATATATATATATATATATATATATATATATATATATATATATATATTCCTGATGAAGGCCAGACTCTAGGCCGAAACGTCGAAATAAACCACGTTGTGACCGCTCACGGAGGATCTACTAGACTATATATATATATATATATATATATATTGTAGTGACAAATACGGGCTCTAAGAACGATGAACAAGACGTTTGTTGTGGCGGAGGCTCGTGCTGCTGCAGCTGCTGCTGAAACCACTGGTTGCTGTCTCGGTGCTGTTAGGCCCAATAAACGGTTGCTCTACCCCGGCGTGCGTCAAGCAGTATCCTTACATTTGGTGGAGGTGCTGGTTGTCTCAAACTGGAACTCCGTTCCCGGACTCTACTTCAGCCCCTCGCGTCGTCAATGCCTGACAACATGACCCAGCCTCCTGCAGTGACAATTGCATCTGTCACCTGTTCCGGAATGCCACGACAGCGAGATCCAGTGATTTTCAACGCGACCGACGACCAAGACGCCGAAGACTGGCTGTCGCAGTATGAAGCGGTAAGCGCCCACAATAAGTGGGATGACACAGACAAGCTCGCTTACCTCAATTTCTATCTCGCAGGCGTGGCAGAACTGTGGTTTAAAAACCACAAAGCGGAAATACCCTCTTGGCCTACCTTCAAGACGCGCTTCGCAGAAGTCTTCGGCCGACCCGCTGTTCGCAAGCTACGCGCCGAACAGCGCCTGCGCTGCCGCGCACAGCGCTCAGGCGAGACCTTTACCTCGTATATTGAGGATGTTTTGGACCTCTGCCGCCGTATCGATTCAGAAATGTCTGACACTGACAAAATACGGGACATCATGAAAGGTATCGAGGACGATGCCTTTCACATGCTCGTTGCGAAAAACCTGCAAACCGTCGCCCAGCTTATTCAGCACTGTCAGAGTTTCGACGAGCTGCGGAGAGAGCGGATTTCTACTCGACGTCCAAACTTTGACACGACCTCTACATCTGGGTTAACCATTGGCGCCGTTTCCTCCGAACAAACCACGTTAATGCAGGAAATCCAGCAGTTTGTTCGAGAAGAAGTTTTGCGCCAATTGTCTCTTGTGCCGTACGTCCCGACCAGTGAGCACATGCTGACCCCAACGCTCCGCAAGGCAATCGAAGAGCAAGTTTCTGACGCCCTGTCTCCCACATACAATCCTCCGCCTATCTCCACCCCTCTCACTTACGCTGAGGTCGCCAGACGATTGCCGCCGTCGCTACCAACCGTCACAAATCTTGCTAGACAGCCCCGTCCCCTCAACGCAGCAAGTCCTCCTACCCGTCGCCACCCACCTCCTGTTCGCCACCCCACACCACCATCAACAAACCCTTGGCGCACTCCAGATAATAGGCCAATTTGCTATTTCTGCCAGCTTCCTGGTCATGTAGCACGCTACTACCGTTGTCGGGATTACAACCCAACTGCTGGTGAGGCGACTTACGACTCCTACCGTCCAGAGCCACCACAGCCGTCTTCGTTCCACCCCACGTCGTATCAGTCGCCGCCACGTCGCCGCGGCTTCGACAGGAATCGGTCGCCCTCACCACGGCGCCGCTCTATTTCTCCGATGCTTCCTCGATCACCACCCGCCCAAACGGAAAACTGACCATCGCAGTTCACGAGGCAAGAGCTGCGATTATATCGAAACCTTCAAGGCCTCCGTTTTTACCTGCTAATGAAATAACTGTGCACATTGATGGTGTACGTGCGAAAGCGCTAGTTGATACTGGTGCTGCCGTGTCTGTGTTAAGTGGTGAACTGTGCCGCAAGTTGAAGAAGCTTACGCTGCCGCTTTCCGATGTCTCTCTCCGCATGGCCACTGCGCATCACATCCAGCCTTCTGCGGCGTGCACAGCTCGACTGGTCATCCCAAAAATTTGTATGTAGTCGAATTCGTTGTGTTTTCTCTATGTTCACACGATATCATCTTAGGCTGGGACTTCCTCTGCGCTCATCATGCCGTCGTTCACTGTGCGCGTGCCGAACTAGAGTTGTCGACGATGTGTGAACTGCCCCTATGTGAAGCGCCGACGTCTGAAGGACCTTCTTTTAAGCCGCTATTTTCCCGAGTCACCGTAGCCGCGGACACTCACATCCCTCCTCTATCCTGTGTTCATGTGCCACTCTTCTGCGACGACGCACCCTCTGTTTGTTCCCTCCGACACCTTCGGCTCTCGCAAAAGCTTCCTTCTCCCGTTCGCAGTTGTCACCATAGAAAACTCACGTGGCTCCATTTATATAACGAACTCGCTTCCTTCCCCGGCCATATTATTCCGTGGCGAACTCCTCGGTCATCTTGCGGAAATTGATTCTGTTTCATCCAGTCACCTACCTGATGATTTGTCACCATCTCACTTAAACACCATTACCTCTGATACCACCCCCACTTCATTTCCGAAGGTTTTTTCCCCATCCATTGACCCTAAACTTCCCGTTGCTCAGCGCGCCCAACTCCTGGCTTTACTCGATTGCTTCAAGATGTCATTTGACCATAGCCAACCTTCTTTGGGTTGCACGTCTGCCATCGTTCACAAAATCGACACCGGTAGCCATGCACCTTTGCGCCAGCGCCCATATCGAGTTTCTCACGCTGGACGCCGTGCCATTCATGATCAGGTGAACGATATGCTTCGACGTAGTGTGATAAAATCTTCAAACAGCCCTTGGGCCTCTCCGGTTGTACTGGTGAAAAAAAAGGACGGCGGCATCAGATTTTGCGTTGACTACAGGCGTCTTAACAAGATCACCAGAAAAGATGTTTATCCGCTGCTCAGAATCAATGGCGCCCTCGATTGCCTGCAAGGAGCAGAGTTCTTTTCTTCTTTAGATCTTCGATCCGGCTACTGGCAGGTCCTTATGAATGAAGCCGACCGCTCCAAGACTGCGTTTGTAACGCCTGACGGATTGTACGAGTTTAACGTCATGCCATTCGGCCTCTGTAATGCGCCTTCCACCTTCGAGCGTCTCGTGGACAACATCCTTAGAGGTTTCAAATGGAACACATGCCTGTGCTATTTGGATGACGTTGTCCTTTTTTCGAAGGACTTCAACTTCCACTTCAGCTGTCTAGCAAGCATCCTGACTTGTCTTTCGAACGCTGGACTGCAGCTGAATTTGAAGACATGCCACTTCGCTGCCCGCCAGCTTACCTTCTTAGGGCATGTTGTTAGCAAGCATGGTTTCCGTCCTGATCCAGCCAAGCTTCGCGCTGTCGCCGACTTTCCCAGGCCGGCTACAGTAAAAGAACTCCGCAGCTTTAACGGGCTCTGCTCATATTTTCGCCGTTTTGTGCGCAATTTCGCCACCATAATCGCACCCCTGACGCAACTACTTGCCGACAACCAAGACCTCTCGGCGTGGTCTCCAGCCTGCGACAAAGCATTCGCGCCTTTACGCCATCTTCTGACATCACCACCTGTCTTACGCCACTTTAATCAAGACGCTCCAACCGAAATCCATACGGACGCTAGTGGAGTTGGCCTCGGCGCTATTCTTGCTCAGCGTAAATGTGGCTTCGATGAGTATGTTGTTTCCTACGCTAGTCGCACCCTCACTAAAGCGGAAAAGAACTATTCAGTCACCGAGAAAGAATGCCTTGCCATTGTTTGGGCAATCACAAAATTCCGACCTTACGTATATGGCCCCCCATTTGACGTCGTGACTGATCACCACGCATTGTGTTGGTTGTCGTCATTAAAAGACCCATCTGGTCGCCTAGCTCGCTGGTCCCTACGTCTCCAAGATTACGATATTCGTGTAATTTATCGGTCAGGCCACAAGCATTCAGACGCCGACGCTCTTTCTCGCTCGCACTTCCCAACGATTATGTTGCAGCGTCTGTTTCCAGCTGCAAATGTTCTTCACTTGAACAGACCGACATGTCCGCTGAGCAACGCCAGGATCCATGGATAGCGTCTCTTTTAGAGTACCTGTCTCAGACGTCTCCACGTACCGACAACCGTTTACTTCGATGAACGGCTCGCCATTTTACTATCTGTGACGGTCTTCTGTACCGGCGAAACTACTTATCTGATGGCCGCAAATGGTTGCTGGTAATACCTCGCCACCTACGTTCTGACGTCTGTGCCTCCTTCCACGCGGATCCGCAATGCGCCCACGCAGTTGTAGTGAAGACGTATGCTCGCCTACGAATTCGATATTACTGGCGCGGAATGTACCGCTTTGTTAGGCAGTACGCCCGTTCATGTTCCTTGTGCCAACACCGGAAGAGCTCCCCTCGCACATCTACAGGGCCACTCCAGCCACTGCTTTATCCTTCTCGGCCTTTCAGCCGCATCGGAATCTACTTGTACGGTTCGCTACCATACATACCAAATGGAAACCGCTGCGTAATCGTCGCCGTAGACCACCTTACGCGCTACGCCGAAACTCCGGGGCTTCCCGAGGCCACTGAGCGTGAAGTCGGCCTGTTCATTCTGCACAACGTCGTCCTTCGGCGTGGTGCACCTCGCGAGCTTCTCAGTGACCGTGGGCGTTCTTTCTTGTCGTAAGCTGTAGAAGCCCTCCTACGCGAATGCAACATCGTGCACTGAACAACTACCGCATACCACCCCCAAACCAACGGGATGACCGAGCGATTTAATCGCACGCTGGGTGACATGCTCTCCATGTATGTTTCTGATGACCATACGAACTGGGACCGCATACTGCCAATCGTTACTTACGCTTACAATAGCGCAATTCAATCGACAAGTGAATTCTCCCCATTCTTCCTTCTTTATGGTCGGGAACCTTCAACGTTCTTGGACACTATCCTTTTTTGCCGACAAGACCCTTCAGAATTGACAACTTTGGCCGAAGCCGCCACATATGCCGAAGAATGTCGGCAGATAGCACGTTCGCTAACAACGCACGATCAGGCTCGCCAGAAGCACTCGCATGACCGACGCTCATCCCCTTCGTCATACGCACCTGGCGCAATCGTGTGGCTCCGCGTGCAATCGTCTGCCCCAGGCCTTTGCCCAAAGTTCATACGCAAGTATGACGGTCCGTACCAAATCCTGCGCCAGACTTCACCAGTCAACTACATAGTTGAACCTATTCAGCCACCTACAGATCAACGGCGCCGCGGGCGCGACACTGTGCACGTCGAGCGCCTAAAACCTCACTACGACCCACCAGTCCTGTCTGTGCCATAGGTCGCCAAGATGGCTCCTTTCGCACCGGGGAGTCAATGTAGTGACAAATACGGGCTCTAAGAACGACGAAGAAGACGTTTTTTGGAAGAAGGCTCGTGCTGCTGCAGCTGCTGCTGAAACCGCTGTTTGCTGTCTCGATGCTGTTAGGTCCAATAAACAGTTGCTCTACCCCGGCATGCGTCAAGCAATATCCTTACGATATATATATATATATATATATATATATATATATATATATTATGAGGAAGAGCTTTATTCGAGGCAATATTGAGCTGGCACACACTGATGATGATCTCTACAGATGAAGAAATTGATGATGACACGTCCCATTAATAAAGAAGAGTCGGTGACTGCGCTCACACTAATTCTCCGTCACGCTGGAAGCGGCCTCCTTTCCGCGCGAGAAACAATATTAGGAATCGCGTCGGGTGTATAGTTTCAGCCGAGAAATGTGCACAATTTCTGTCGCATGGCAACGGTTGTCGGAGGGAGCGTTAAGTGGGGAGATACAGTAATTAACGGGGGACGTTTTTTCTATCACCGCATAAGGCCCTATAAAGCGACTGAGGAATTTTTCACATAAGCCGGGCACACGCACGGGAGTCCACAGAAGAACTTCGTCTTCTGGGGAAAAGGTGACAGCATGATGACAGTCGTAGCGAGACTTGCGAGCTTCCTGAGAGATGCCGGTGTTGATTCGGGCCAGATGACGGCAGTGCTCGAGGCGAGACAAAAATTGTGTGGACAAAGGGCTTGCTGGGGTAGCAGGAGCCGAAAGGAAGGAGACGTCCAGAGTTACACTTGGAGAGTGGCCATGGACCAGAAAATAGGGAGAAAAGCCGGTGGTGCGTTGCGTAGCTGTATTGTAGGCGAACGTTACGGGTGGCAAAATGGCGTCCCAGTTCGTGTGGTAAGGGTTAACTTACATGGCAATCATGTCCGAGAGGGTACGATGAAAGCGTTCCGTCAAGCCATTTGTTTGAGGATGATAAGTAGAAGTTGTTTTGTGGATGGTGTTGGCGGCGTATAGAACCTCAGCAACAATAGAGGAAAAAAAGACCTAGCCGTGGTCGCTGAGCAGAAAAAATAAAGCTCCATGGCGTAAAAATATGTTACGCAGAAAAAAATTTGCTACTTCAGTGGCTGTACCAGCGTGCAGTGAGTTGGTTTCCGCATAACGAGTGAGGTGGTCAACAGCTGTTACAATCCGACGATTTTCATTGGAGGTCACGGGAAGGGGGCCGTACAAGTCTATCCCGACGACTTCGAATGGCAGAGCGGGACAAGGAAGAGGTTGGAGAAAGCCAGAAGGAGCAGTAGTGGGTCGTTTCCGCCGTTGACATAAGGACCACGAAGAAACATATTTGGCAATCGCGGATGAGAGGCCAGGCCAGGTGAACCGACTGTGTATCTTGTCATACGTTTTTTGAGAGCCGAGATGCCCAGCAGCTGGATCATCGTAGAATGTCTCAAGAACCTGACGTTGTATACAACGTGGTATAACGGGGACCCATTTGTTTCCTTCAACGTGGTAAATATAGCGATGTAAAACACCATCGTGAAGCTTGACTTGTTTCAGTTGTCGGCGAAGTCGTGCGTTCGGAGGCGTGGATGTACCTTCTAAGCGTGCTATTATGGAGCGGGAGTAAGGGTCAACGCTTTGATGCGACACAAGGGTAGAAGGGCGGCCGGATCTTAGCCAACTGAGACCTGCGATGGGTAATGCTGCGGTGGAAATTGCTGAAGGTGGGCTATTACGGTTGGGTAGAGGGCTGCGACAGAGAGCATCAGCATCTTGGTGTTTCTTACCAGACCTGTAGATGACATCAAAGTTCTGCTCTTGTAAACGAAGCACCCAGTGGCCAAGACGACCTGATAAGTTCTTTAGCGACGAAAGCCAGCACAATGCGTTGTGGTCAGTGACAACTGTGAAGTGGCGGCCGTGGAGGTGTGGACGAAATTTTTGTACCGCCCATACAACAGCAAGGCACTCTTGTTCAGTTATTGTATAATTTTTCTCGGCAGCAGTCAAAGCACGACTGGCGTAAGCGATGACGCGTTCGCGTGCGGTGTTGTCACGCTGCAGTAGAACGGCACCGAGACCATGACCACTGTCATCAGTGTGAAGAATTGTGGGTGCACCTGGGTTGAAATGACATAGTACCGGGTCGGATGTCAGGGCTTGCTTCAACGCCAGGAAAGCCTTTTCACAGTCTTCGGACCAGACGAATGCCGTGTTACTTGCGAGAAGTTGGAGCGGAGAGGCAAGCCTTGCGAAATTGCGTATGAAGCGCCGAAAGTAGGATGCCAAGTCGAGAAAACTGCGCAGGTCTTTTTGACGCAACGGACGGGGAAACTCGAGGACGGTAGCAAGCTTTTTAGGATCTGCTCGAATACCGTCTTTGCTGACTAAGTGCCCTAAAATCTTGATCGTCTTGCTTGCGAAGGTACATTTTTTCGTATTCAGCTGTAAACCAGCTTTTGCAAGGCAACCTAGGACTTCTTAGACGTTGTAGATGTTGCGAAAAGGTAGACAAAAACACTATGATGTGGTCTAGGTAGCATAAGCAGGTTTTCCACTTCTGGCCACGCAGTACGCTGTCGATCATACGTTCGAAGGTAGCAGGCGCGTTACAAAGTCCGAAAGGCATTACGTTAAATTCACATAGCCCATCTGGGGTGGTAAAAGCCGTCTTCTCTTTGTCAGATTCGGACAATGGTATTTGCCAGTAGCTCAATCGCAGGTTATAAGGCTCGAAAAATACTCTGTGCCACGCAACGAATCTAATGCGTCATCAATTCGTGAGAGAGGGTAAACGTCTTTGCGCGTTATTTCGTTCAGTGCCCGGTAATCAACGCAAAAACGTACCGTTCCGTCTTTCTTTTGCACCAACACAACTGGCGAAGACCACGGATTCGAGGAAGGACATATAATATTCCGTCAAAGCATTTCTGATACGTTTTCCTCGATTATCTTCCTTTCTGCGAGAGACACGCGGTTTGGGCGCCGGTGAATTATTCGGGAGCCGTCAGTCTGAATTCAGTGAGTCGCAGAAGTTGTCGTACCAAGGACAGCGGAATGAACGTCCAACAAAGGGCGATGTCTGTTCAATAAATTCAGCAATTCTTGACTCTGGGCTGCTGTCAGATCAGGGCTTATCGTCACCGATAGAGGAGTGGGAGAGTTGAGTGGCGGCGTGTTTGGCTCTGGTAGGTCTTCTTTATTTGGAAGAGCAACAATTGCAACGGGATGCGGGTCAATAGCGCATGTGACTGTTGATCCACAGGGCAACAATAAGGGTTCCGGGGTCTGATTTAAAGCAGTAATAAAAGCAGACCCTTCAGAAAAATGAACAAGTCCTGGAATGATCAGAATGCCTCAATGTACCGTGTGGCCATAAGGTAGTAGGAGCACGTCGCCATCCACAATGTTGCTGCAATCAACGCTAATTACTTCTTCTCGGGATGGCCAAAGAACATAATGTGAGGTGGTGACGAGACGGATGCGCTCTTTGGGTTCCGATACAGAAGAGTCGGTGGGATTGAGGTGGATGAGGCGCTGACAAGATATAGAAGCGTGTGCCGACGACAGAAAATCCCACCCCAAAATGAGTTCGTGGGTGTACTCACGGAGAACTGCAACAGCAATATGATGACAAATACCGTCTATGAAAACATGAACTGTACACTGGGCGAGTGGACGACAAATGGCGTTCTTCGCAGCACGGAGAGACGGGCCCGAGTAAGGTGTTGTTACTTTACGGAGACGGGAGCAAAGCTCAGAGCGAATAATGGAAATAGCAGCGCCAGTATCCACTAGAGCTTCGACGCGTATACCTTCGACTAACACTGTTAACAAGTTCGATGGTCTGTCTGGAGGAATTGCTGGCTGTCTGGTGGATGCAGTTTCCCTCCTAAAACTGCATTGGGGAGTTTTCCGAGTGGGCATTCAGAACATTGGAGGCGGGTCGCAGAGGTGACACGGAACGGCGATTGGGAGATGGTTAGCGGCGGCAAGACTCACGGGAGCTCACAGGCAGACCACTACAGTAAGGTGGAGAGGGCGAACGCTGAAAAGAAGACCGGTAAGGCGTGCGCTGGTAGTTCTTGTGTGGACTGAAGCGTCCGCGTTCCTCTGAAGCGTAGCCACGTTGCTCGTCCAGTTGACGCCTTCGGCAAAAGCGAGATATATGACCCCTATAGCCGCAATAATAACAGATTGGGCGTTGAGGACGCGGCATGGCGTAATACGGCTGTGGGCGCATCGGTGGTGACACTGACGCCACAGGTACATGACCACCTGGTGTAGCCGCTGGGATAGTGGTGGGTGCTGAGAGCGCTGCGACTTCTGCGTACGTTCGTACCTGACGAGGTCTGGATTCGGCGGAACAAGGTGAAGGTGACGCAGATGCAATCTCTTGCCTAAAGATATCCCGCAAGTTGGTTGGAGCTGAGGCTAAAGTAGACGGTGGGGCGCAGGAAGAGCAGCGCCCATGAAGCTCCTCACGAACGATATCGTGGACCAGGGCACGGATGTCGAGGGCCGCAGGAAGACGAATGTCCGAAGCATCATGGCAAAGACGAAGAGACTGAAGTTCTTCTAGCCTCTGGCAATTAGTGACGACATCTTGAGTCGTGGTAGGGTTTCGCGACGCAAGGGCGTTGAATGCGATGATATTTATGCTTTTGATAATATGGCGTATTTGTTCGCTTTGAGGCATAGCTAAATTTACACGCTTGCACAATGCAAGAACATCCTCATTGTACGAGGTGTATGATTCACCCGCCAGCAGAATGCGTTCAGCAAGCTTTTTTGTTGCTGCTTCGGCGCGAACACTGGGGGAATCGAAAATCTGACGAAGCTGCCGCGCGAATCTGTCCCAGTCGGGAAGATCTTGGAGGTGGTTACAAAACCAGGTTTTGGCAACATCAGTTAGGTAGAAAGGGACCGTACGCAACTTGTGTAGAGTATCCCACCTGTTCAACTCGCTGACGAGGTCGTAGGTGTGTAGCCATTCTTCAACGTCATCCCCTTTGAGACTCGACAATACTGGCGGATCACGCAGGTGGCTGTGGATGGCCAGGGTCGACGGCGGAGGCTGCACTGGGCTGGTGGTGTTGGATGGACCAGGATTGTCTTGCGCCGCCATGGCAGGTGGTAGTAGACGACGACCCCAGTGGAGCTCCAGTGGTAACGTGCGAGAGGACTTGGGGGTCGAGAAGCACCGTCCACCACTTATGAGGAAGAGCTTTATTCGAGGCGAGCTCGAGCTGGCACACACTGATGATGATCTCTACAGATGCGGAAATCGATGATGACACGTCCAATTGATAAAGAAGAGTCGGTGATGCGCTCACAATATATATATATATATATATATATATATATATATATATATATATATATTGTCAGTTTCTTTGGCAGAGTTCCCTCTCGTTGGTGGCACTTTTTACTTTCGCTAAAGTAATACGCCCTACGTCTGCTTGCAAACTGGATGGTCTGCTGCACCAAAATGCTCTTGTTTGGTGAGTATAGGGGTAACCAGTCGTCACCTAGTCTTTACGTCGTCCGGTAGCCAGTCGTCTCCACTCGGTTCCGGCCAATAAAGTATTCGCAACGAAAGAGCTGAAGATAATCCCATTTTCTGAGTTCCAGCGATAGTTTAGTATTTGACATAGTCGCTGGGAAAAAAAAGGAGGGGGGCGGGGTTGATAACGAAGGGACATATTTTGAACGCTATTGAGTCAATGGGCCTAAATTGTCGTGAACTTTTTTCTAAAATGTTGAGTCCTACTACAACCGTGTAAGGCGACGGACATGCGATCAAAATGCTTGTTTTGTTTCATATCCCTGTGATTTTTCTAGCGAAAATGGCGGCAGATACGACTGTGTTTATCTCGGTAGGTTTCAAATGCGCTCACACAGAGAGATTGACTGTGTTGTTCACTCTTGTTTTAAACATCAGTCGTTCGTGCGAAATAAGTTGGTTGCACAGTTTAACCACAGTGCCTCAAAGTATTTGGGGTAATAAAGATAAGCGGACATGAAGAGTGCTTGAGCCCCTCGATGGAGGCTACTGAATGAGGCACGAGCTCCATTGAGCAACACTTCTCGTTACCTTTTTTTGGAACGGGACAAAAATGTTGCACATATCGACGCAATTTGGTTGCGATAGCAACACTCCCGTCACCTTTTGCATCACCATAGGCGTCACCGTCACGTTCTATATACAGTCAAAATCAATACCATTGACCGTAGCGCGATATGTTAGACGCGCGAGAAAAAGCGTGCGAGCACTGGAGATGAACGCGGCTCATGCACAGACGAAACTAGCCGGCCCCCTCCGTCACACGAAGGGCGACATCACTCCACTTGCGAGGCCTGCAGTAATGGACCATCAAGCAGAGAAGAAACGCTCCGCGCATCTTTTGGCGGATGAAGGAGGATAAATAAGCGTGGAATTTAGATGCTGCGGGAAATTGCGTTCCTCGAGCAGCAACTGGAAACTTTGGTCATAAATACGTAGTTGCCAGCATTGGCTTTAGAGACATCAGTAAGCGGTTCGTATATCTGTACTGTGCTCCCACAGCTTACTGCTTGTTGAGACGACCACACGAAAACCGCTTCGCTCCCAGTAGCGGTGGTATTCTGTTACACCAGCTTTTTGTATAGTATACGTGAGATCTGTTCCAATAAAGTTAGCTCCTCACTTTACTTCGTATAGGATTCCGATGATTCGATGAAGTGGCATTCCTTGCTGCTCCCTTGCAGCCCAACTGATTATTTTCTAACACGACCACCACACGTACGCGTGTTTCCTTGTATTGCTTTATTGGCCGCTACGAGTCTACGTATTTCAAGCTTCGAACCCAACCTGCACTTTCCTGAAGTCATTCTTGGCCTGTCGCGCTACCTTGAATTTTCGTGTTTTCAAACAACTCGCCCAGCAAGAAATCATTAACGCTAGTTCCACGAATGTGAAATCGGAGTAAACAGTGAAAGTAGCAAGCAAGTGCACCCCCCCCCCCCCCCTTGGGACTGCAGATTGAGTTCTTTCTTCATTGCTTTTCTTTTTTTATTCCTTTCCTTCTTTATATCTCTTTACTTCATTGTCTTCTTATTGTTTCTTCAATCCTTCACCCTTATTAATTATTTTACATGTATAATGGCCTCGTGCCCTATTTTTCTTCCTCCTTACCCTCAGAGCACTTCACCCTTACTTTCCTTCCCAACCTTTGCTATGCAAAATCGTACGTGGCCAAGCTATGGTTTGCCCTCGTACTTCTTCCTTTTTTTCCTCACCCTTACGTAGATCCTCCTCTCTTGCACACCTACTTCCCATCCTCTTGCTGAACTATACTATTCAAGGCTATGGCACACCTGACCCTCCCTTCCCCTTTCTTTCTTCCTCATCATCGTCACATCGCTCCTCGTCAGCCTCTCTTCCTAACCTTTTTGCGACACAATGCTATGCTGTGCTAGGATCTGAAAGGCAGATAACGGCTTTTCGTCACGCATATTTGGTGACCTTTGTTTTTTTTTTGACACCGGCCTCACTCTGAGTCTAAACTGCTCCGCTGTTAAAATAAAAAAAAATGTTGGTGTTCCAAGCCTACACTGCGACTTGGGCTACGATTGCTTTCGAGCCGAAGGTACGTTCATTTAGTTAGTAGCAACTTATCGGGTCAAGCTGCGTTCTTTGCAGCTATTACACCGTTGTATACCACAGATTGAAATAGATACTGATCAATTTTCGTTCACGGAATGTTCAAGTGTGTGTCAACAATTCATCCTAAAAGTGTGGGCGTGCAAATACAAAAACAAGAATGAAGACACCACGACAGCCTTAGCAATGCATATTCACAGAATAGTTCAGCTTATTATTTATATGCCCCTGATGTTTTCATTGATTTTATAAATAGGCATCTCTGAAGACGGTTCTTTTAACATCGTTCGCTGATCCTTTCTTCTGGTAATATTTCTGCAGAGAGCATTTGGAGCGGTGCGTGCGATGTTCCGTACGCATCATATGGATGTTAATCGGTGCCTAGCTATGCAAAGAAAGTATGTGTAACCTAAGCAATATTTGTGGCAGCTGAGTATTTTCTCATTATATGATGGCATCATTGCTATTTCACGATTTCGCAAAACAGGCAACAAATTGCCACAATCACCATGACCGCAGACGTTTTCTCCGAATAGGCAGCTGCCAAAAGACAAGCTAAAAACACTTTATAACGGTTAGTGATGAAGTATGATTTCTCCAACATTAGTTGAAGAACTTCGTACTATATTTCACTTCACAGCTGTGTGTGTACACAGCTCTGGAACGTGAAGGTTTATGAGGTCTTCTGTTGATAATGTCTATGTTGATGACTTCATTATAGCTGTCGCGTTATCTTAAATACTTATTGAGGCACATCGAAAATGGGTGCGTGCGAAACTGCGTAGCGGTCCTGAAAGGCACGCGTTAGCACGCAGCGTGCAACCCCCTCGTCGAGACAGGCGTGGCCTGCTTGACGGCCCAGAGTTGGCTGGCCAGGAGGGATCTGCGAAGAGCCACCTCCCGCCGGATTGAAGCAGTATCAGTATAACGCAGTTTATGCCGAGGTGTTTACCTTTGATGCTTGCCCCGCGTGCGAAGAAGTACGCCGCGCTAACACATGTGCTAAGTGAGTACATCAAGGGCATCAAAAAGTTATAGCAAAATAGTTTCCTGGTAAAATTTAACAAAACTATAATTATTTTCTGGCAGCTTGATGGAGTAAGCGCTGCTGACTATTATATATTGCTGAATTTTTTTAATGTGCTCTGACGAACATCCCTGCTGTGTTGTCGCGAAGTGCTGCAGCAAACGAATTGTCAAATCTGCTCTGACAGTCGTCACTTTTCTTGCCTGTTTTAGAGTCATCGCCGTCATTGTCACCCTCCTCCATCCCCTCATCATCACCATTACTTATCTTTCTCATCCATTGCTATATTACACTGTATAGATGGCTACGCTACGCTTTGCTCTCTTCCTTCCCTATTCCCCCTCCTCACCCAACTACCCTTTCCTATTACCTTGCAATACCACAGTATGCTTGGCTTCGCTATGCTTTGGCCGCTGCTTCTTTCTTCATTCTTCTCATTTTCACAGCCCTCCTGCTCACTCTCACTTTCCTTTATGGCCCTTACAAGGGTGTGCTATGCTTTCTATCTCTTTGTCTCTCTCTCACTTTTTTCTGTCACTGCCTCTCTTTTTTCATGTCATTATGTTTATTTATTTTTTCCTACGCTTTTTATTTTCTCACCATGATCCATGATCACAAAAGCTAATCTGAAGCAAGCGGACTCATGAGTCGACTCACTTAGCCTTAAGTCAATCCGTGAGTCTGAGTGAGAGAGGATGAACAATATATCGGTGATTGTCAGTCCGAGTGATTTCAGTTGAGGAATATTTTGATGAGCCTGAGTAGGGATGCGCTCTCAGAGTGAACTGTATTTCTTGAGCGAGTGTGAGTTTGAACTTCTTTGCTATCCTATGCCTACGAGTCCTCGCTGTCTTGAGTTAATTTAAAAGCAGGCTTCTCAATACATTGACAGCCACATGAGCTCGATGCGCACTGCAATTTTCAGATATATACGTAAACGTCGACATTCGTTAGCATTGTCGGAGCCACTGGGACATCCCCCCACCACGCCTTTGACAATATTTAGTTTTGTGTGTTTATATAAAGGGGGTTTCAAGAAATGTGTCCAATATTCTTTAAAAAATCAGAAAGAGGCGCTATTTGCTCGCGCTCTTCAGAGCTGCTTTTTATACAGAGGCAGGCACCTTAAGAAGGTAGAATATGTTATTTGGAACGGTAATTGGAAAGGTTCAAATTATCAACTTTTTATTTAGTGGATCCAGGCAGTTAAGTCGAAAAAGAAAACTGAAGTCTTTCATGCGAAAAACCTATTGCCGCTTTGAAATTTCGAAAATGTGGCCTCTAGTAATAACTGCAAAATATAAAAATTCTTTCCAAGCCTGCGGCGACACCAAAACCGAAATGCGAAAGATGACAACTGAAATGAGAAAGCGTTGTTATACGAACCATCAACCGACTTTATTGAGTGGGTGAGAAGGCTGTGCTCGCAATACCAGCACGCATGTTGCACATACTTTATCAAACTAAGAACTGCAGCCCTGTAACCACTCTTTGAAACAGTGACGTCATTGTAGTCGTCTGCTTGTTGCGCTGTTTGGTTCATTGGTTTCGGTTTCGCCACGATATTCAGGCGAAATTCATTATTTTGTAGTTATTACTAGAGGCCGCTTTTTTGTGATGTCCAAGTCACCATAGGTTTTTCGCATCAAAAACCTTAATTCTCATATTTGACCTAACTTCCGCACTCCACTAACTAACTATGTAAATAATTTAACTGTTAAAGTTACTGTTCTAAATGATGTCTTGAAATTTGTTAAAATGGCTCCCGCTACATAAAAAACAACTGTTAAGACGGCAACTAAATAGCGTCGATTCCTGATTTTTAAACAATATTGGGCACATTTCTTGAAACACCCTGTATACACGCACATACAAGAGCACGCACGTACCAGCGCAAAATACGTATATACCTCCACCCCCCCTTCACCCTCCAGATAAAATATTGGTAGATCCCATGGACAGTGGGAATCGGTGATATGCAAAGCACGAATGACCAATGTTGAATTTCCGCATGAAAATAGGCACAAGCTTACAAGGCGGACGTAAATTATGCCTTACATGACTTGTATGTCACTGTTATCATGCCTGCCGCTAGGATTTGGGCTCAGTATTCAGTTCACGTGACGTAATACCAAATTTGGTATATGTGAGGTTAGGAAAACAGCCGCGAGGAAATCATGAGCGTGGTATGTAGTCATGTTCTTACATGACGTGCATACATGATTATCATGTTCGCACCATTCATATATATACCTTCGTCATCCACTCACGTGATGTAACGCCAAATGAGGTATATGTGAAGCTAGCGAAATTGCCGTGACCGCACTACGAGTGATAAGGTAGTCATGTTTTGAATGACACGCATATTATGATTTTCTTGTTTGCACATGTAATTTACCTTCGTTGTTCGTTTCCGTCATTTAATACCCAATTTGGTGTACGTGAAGCCAGCGAAACGACAGCGAGCCCTTCATGAGCCTAGCAGGTATCATGATCTTACATGAGATGCATTTCATGATTATCATGTTCACACCAGTTATGTAACTTCATCACCTGTTCACGTCACGTAATACCAAATGTGGTATATGAGATGCTAATGAAACGATCAAGAATGCATCGCGAGTGTAATTTCATCAAGCACTTACATGACACGTATGTAATAATTATCATGCTTGCACCAGTCATATACCTTCTTCATCCGTTCACGTCACGTAATACAAAATTTATTATATGTGAAGCTAGCAAAACGATTGCGAGTGCATTATAAGTGTGGCATGTAGTCATGCATGTCACCATTATAAAGTTTGGACTATCCATGTACCTTCATCATCCATTCACGTCCCGTTATACCAAATATGGTATGTGTGAAACGACCGCGAGCGCATCATGAGCTTGACATGTAGTGTTCTTACATGACACCCATGTCATGATTATCATGTTTGTACCAGTCATACCTTAATAATTCATTTAAGTCACGTAGTACCAAATTCGGTGTATGTGGAGCTAGCGAAACGACCGCGAGTGCATCATGAGCGCGGCATGTAGTCATATTCTTACATGACACGCATGTCATGATTTTCACGTGAGTACCTCTCACTTATGATCGCCATGCAGTAATGTCATAACATACCATTTTTCTTATTTGTCATGTGAACGAAACCACCACCACAGCATCAAAATCTTGACTTGTCAATCATGACATTCATGACATACATGTCATGACTTTCATCTTATGACAAGTCGCTTACGCTTGTCCTACAGTCATGTTATGACATACCGATTTCGGTATCGATACCATTATTCAAACGCGTAGGAAGGAAGGAAAACAGGTGCAAAAGAATCGCAGGGAGGTTATTCAGTCTATAGGCAGCCGATTTGCTACCCTACGCATAGGCGGGGGATGGGGGGGATGAAACAGAGGAGAGAGGAAAGACAGATAAACAGCACAATAAGCAGCACACGCGCGCATACTCGCTCAAAGTTGAGTCTTGTCTTTCGTGGTGAGTGACATTGCTGTTACAGCCGCTTGTTCAAGCCCGTGTCGCATGAGAATTTCAACAGTGCTTTTGTCGCCTTCTGTTGCAATGTCTTCTCTCAGGAACTCTAAGGAATAGTGTCCACAGGCATATAGCTGTTGTCAATGCGTGCAAGAACAGACGCCAGTGACTGTCTCTCGATGTCATACAATGGACAGTCGCACCGGATGTGGCATAGCATCTCTTCGCGACGACGGGCATCGCAGAAAGCGTTGTCGGCCATTCCTGTGATTAGATTTTCTGAATGCCACCCCTAGCCATAAGCAATGAAGAAGCGTAGCTTCTCTCCAGTCGAGCCCAGTGGGCATGCGGAGAGCCATCAATTATGACAGGTGGTGTCGACGATTCGTCTGGGTGCCTGGTTGCTTTCTAGGCAGCATAGTGGAAACGTGATTTCACGGGCAAAATTTCGAAGATTACTGGCAGGATAGGTTCGCGAAAGTGGTAAGGCTTCTCGTGTACCTTCTAAATCTGCCCGTACGGCAATATCGGCGTGTTCGTTCTCTATGACGCCGCAGTGAATTGGCAACCACTGAAACATGACATTGTGCCTTTTCTTGTGTGAGGTGTGGAAAAGGCATAGAATTTCGAAAAAAAAAAACAAGCTGTTCGTATGGCCCGTGACGCAGTGCTGAGAGCACAGATTGTAGGGCAGCCCTTGAGTCGTTGAAAATCAACCACTGTTGCGGTGGTTCCCGACTGACCACAGAAAGGGCAGCACGCAAAGCAGCTAGTTCCGCTGCTGTAGACGCCGTGGAGTGGTCAGTCCTAAAGCTGATGGTAACACCTCTTGCTGGGACAACTTCGGCGGTTTCTGGCGCCATCGGTATACATATGTGCACTGTCTGAATATTTCTTGTGCAAAAGAAGCAGAGGCAGTTGTTTCAGCACGGGCGATGAAGCTCAGATTTCCTTCGGATCTCTTGTACACTAAGATGCACTGTGGGTTGAATAATAATAAGAATAAGAGGATGGGTGGGTGGATGGTTCTTTTACAAGTGATTCTTCGTAAGATATACGCATATCGTCGGTATGCTGTATTAAAGCTAAAAATTCCTGTCGTTTCATAATTACTATTTTTACGCAGGACGAACATTATTACAGCGTCAAAGTCATCCGCTTGAAAATAATGGCAGAACCTGACTTTTGGAATACAAAAGAAAAACAGATTCAGCCTTTCATAAATATGTATCGAAATTCCCTTACGGTTCCCATATCTCGTTCTGCTTTTGTTGTCGCATGCTCGGGAGCCTAATAATGACTCGTGCGTAAGTCTTTTATTATGCACTTTTCTGGTGTGTCATGAAACATTGAACCTCAATATATTTCACACAAATTTATATGTCACTTGAAATGTGGGTGGCCACGTTAAAGAACCCCAGTCGGTCTAAATTTTCGGAGCTCTCCAGTACGGCGTCTCTCATAATCGTATGGTGGTTGTGGGACGTTAAACCCCACATATCAATCAATCAGTTGTGTGCGGCGCTTACTTGCATTTTACGTGCCATATATAAGAATTGCGTACTCGGTTTCATCGTGATAAGTAACATGTATGCAAGGGACATTACCATTGCCCTGACTACAAATGAAGTGGAGTGGATCGAGGGGCTCGAATTGATTGAGTGGATCGTTCGCTTGTAACGTACAATGCAATGAAGCAAAGACAAAGATATGGACAACGAGGTTTCTATTAACATTGTCTTTAATGATGAACTTGTGAATGAATGCTCTTGTATTGCAACTTGTTTTAAGAATCTTTTCCAACCTGTCTTTACTGATAGTTCTTCAAATGATTTTTCAGCCTTAGCGCTACAATCCTATACCTTTCACCAATGTCTGAGATAAAGGAGTGTTAGGAAAGTATTGTAGCACTTTTGCTCAATTCTTAACATAAAAAATTCATAGGGCCTGACGGTATACCAAATGCGTTTGCACGCAGGTATTCCTAATGAGTAGGCCGCAATCTGGATATCATGCTTAGGGCATCACTAGCAAAGAAACAAATCCCAGATGATTGGCTGAACGCAAAAGTTGTTCCGGTACACAAATCAAGTGAGAACCTAGACATAGAAAACTATCGACCCATTTCATTGAGGGGGGTGGACTGCAAGCTTCTCGAGCACATAGTAATTAAATGAATGTATGGTTACCTTGAAAACAATAATTTTTTTCTAATCAGCATGTCATGCGACGGAGTCTATTCACTGTTACACAATTGGTAGAAACAATGACTTTACAACTGCACTGAATATCAGGAAACAGATCGCCTCTATATGCTCGGCTTTACCAACGGCTTTAGATTAAGTTGCGCACAGAAGGATAATAAATAGGCTAATAGACATAAATATGAACCACCAAGTTGTAGCGTGGATCCGCTCATAGCTCACAGGTCGGACACAATACGTCAAAATAAACGGTAGCAAATTGAATCTGCTAAATATAACCACAAGCGTATTCACAGGAACCCTTTTTAGAACCCCTGTTTACTTCATTTACATTAACACATCACATAAGTGACGACATACTTGTCAGGTTTTTTGCAGATGATTGCCTAATATACCTTGAAATTGATAACCAGAATAATCAGGCATTACTTAAACAAGCTCTTCAGCTCTGGAAGAATGGGCCATTAAATAGCAAATGAAAATTATTGAATTCAAATCAGTTGTACCCAGAGTTACGAACAAAACAAGCACGTAATCAAATGTCAATATGAAATGAACTACACAACTCTAAACGAAGCTGACTAAACAAAACACCTAGGGTTAATAATTTTAAATTACTTAAGTTGGAAACCACACATGAACGGAATTTGTGCAGCTGCAGTGAAAAGTTATGGTTCCTTCACCACAAACAAAAACTAGCAACATCATCAATAAGGTGCTTGTTTACTTGACCTGCGTAAGACCAACGCTTGAATATGCCAGTGCAGTATGATTTTCGTCCCAATCGGAGTTAATAAATCGAATTAAAAAATACAGAGAAAAGCCGCAAGGCCCATTTTATCGCGTTATTTCTGAAATGATTCCGTTTTTGAATGCTTGAGTTACCTATGCTGTCACCATGCCTGAAGTTGGTTGACTTAAAAGTACTTTGTTTTTATTAGAAGGACCCCTCAATATTCAAACTTGACCTTATCTTGTTCCCAGGCATACCATCAATGTCAGATCATGCAATCCGTTTGTGTTTTCGGTTCCGAAATACAATTATGTATACGCGTAATATTTTTTCCACGAATGATAAAACAGTGAAATCAGTTGCGAGTATCTGCACTCAACTCTAAGAGCATAGAAAACTTTGAAGAGTGCAATAAAAATATATCGTAACATTGCGTATTGCTAGTATTGTGCGTACATTGCCATGTTGTTCGGAAATACATGTGTAGTTACTTCATATTGCATACTATACCACCATGGCAATATCTATATGTACGTTTTTTTTGAAAGCGTTTTTTAAAATGCTTTTTTTTGTTTTGAAAAAAATATATTCTTTTCTAGTTATGTCTTCCTTATAATACATTGTTCCTGTTTTTCTTTTATGTTAGCATTCACTGTACCCACCCTGTTACGGCCATGATGACCAGCAGCATTTGTAAATAAAAATAAATTATACACTGGAAGAAAACATCGGGGTAAATATTCGTTGTTCTTAATGCTACAGCAGTAATTATGACATACACTGAAAGGAATTTCAGTGCATGAAGAATCAACTTCCTGCCGTTAACTACTAATCCAAGAACCTCAGTAATATGTGTCTGGTCTTCTATCACTTGAGCTCCGACAGCGGTCACTCTCACACCCACTTTGTTGGGTGTTCCTGTACGTGTGATTTTGAGAGCGCTAGCCAAAAAAATTGTCCCACATTTTTCGCCATAGGCAGAAGTGGTGCATGCAATTACGATGGCACAGTCTCAAAACTATCATTCTAGCAATTCGAAAACTGACGAGGGTGGGCTCGTATGCTCATGAACTTTGGGGCAGAACAGCGCATAAAACAAGTCGGAGAGCATAGACAACATAGCTCTGTGCCCCGTGAGCTCAATGAGCACAGCATTGTGTCCATCAACCAACGACTAGTCCAACCGATGACGTCCTCTTTTAATGTACCATTGCATGAACGTTACTATGTACGTATTGTATGAACGTCGATACAGCCGACATGTCTGTGCACGTCGTTCCCAGACATGCCACAGCTTTGCCAGCTGCGCCAGACTGCTTCGTGTGCTGCTTTCGCACTCATACGCGCAAGGAGGCTTGAGTGCCTCTGCTATTTTTTGTTACGAATACATACGCGATATGAGGAACACCTTAAGGCATGCGGCTTCAATTTTTAAGATATGCCCCTGGCCATTGTTTGTTTCAAATTATTTTCAGACTACTAACCCAAAACCACATAATTGTGTCGGCGCTCTTTGGCCACAGATATCCTTGGGCAAGTGAAATTTAATTTGAATCGAGGCATGCAGCGTCTACCTGCGTGATAGGAGGTAAGGGGGTTACTTGGCTTTTGAAAAAAAAAACGACTCAAACTACCTAGTCTGCAACTGTTATATAGGGCCTGAAGCTCTTTTTCTGCACAACTTCTTGCCATAGCGATTACGTGTCTGCAGTGAAGAACCCTAGGCAAACCTACTCGGAGCGTGTTACCACGTGACGTGATCTCGCGGTCTCCAAAATCGACGCACTTTACGGCGACACTGGTCGTGTAAAGGGCACGCTGACTCAAGGCGAGCAGTCGTGGATACAGCAGCGTTCTTTAGCATGTCTGTTATTACACTGTACGTATTGGTGTTGACGTACTAGTCTGTATACACATTGTAGCACATAACGTGCTACAATGTTTGAGTATTATTGTTACAATTAAAGGAGGAAGAAGGGGTGGCGGGCAAAAGCAAGAGCCACGGGTGCTGGATCGCTCAGTTGTTCTGTTCACGTTGGATGAAGCCACACAATCGACTCCAGGCATTCTTCTTCGTTTCTCTCTCTTCATTCTGTTGCAAAACTTACACAGTCGTCTGGCTCACGACTTTTGACCATGGAGAGTGCCGCTTCTACCGGACCGATACCACAAAGGACATTTCGATGCTCGACGCCCTTATGGCCTACTCAACAACCCCGTATTTTAGGCACCAGGAGCTCATCGCAAGTGTGACCGCGAAAACGCCCACCTAATGAACGTTGACAGAGAGATCCAGGCTTACCTTTACTATGAGGACTTCAAAGTGGACCTGATCATAACCAGTGAGTTCGAGGTCAAAGTCATTTGCGCGCAAGGGAGAGCTCGTCGTGCAACCAAGCCTTGGCCGCCAACCCCACCAGCATCAGCTGTGGTCTAAGCTACTTCACCCAGTAGGCCTTTCTCATCCACATTGCCGGCCGCCGTGACGTCGTCTTCGATCAGCCTATTTAACGCCCTCATCTGTACTTCGAAACAGGCAGCAACTTGGACTTCATCCGTCCTATCGACTCATTTCGCATCGACGTCGGAGTAGCCCGCAGATTCACCTACGAACAGCCTCTTTACTTCTCTCATCTTGTCGTGGCAGCAGGCGGTGATTTCGCCTTAGACCTGTTTTTTAGCCCGTTTTGCCTCGACATCACAGAAGGCCGCGACTTCATCTTTGACCGGCCCCCTTACTCTAACACAAACTAAAACTACAACGACATATAACTACACACCAAAAGACCTGTTTTTATCCATGTGATTCATGGTGCTTCGGTGCAAGAACTCATCTGCAAGGTACGCCCTGAGAGTTGGACGGTGAATGGAAGGCCCGAGTGCACCTTCACATCGGCTACAAGTACTTGCTTTCTCACAGCCTGAACTACAGCTTGCCAAGGCAGTCCCACTCTAGATAAAAAGGGTGAACGCATGTGCAGCCCATCGCGCGGCGCCCTTTACCTGCAAGACTTGCCCTCGAAGCAACAACACGTAGAGTCCTGCCACTCGCCCTACATATTCCTCAAGCCTGACGCTGGTGGTAGGGTCTCCAGTTCGTCTGCCCTAAAGTCTAAGCAAGCAGGCGATCGGACATGTGAGCAGTAGTGCTGCTAGGAGCCGCACTCAGCCGAGTACAAGCACCCCATAACTGTCTACGACTCCACCGAACACAACAAGAAGATGGCGCCTGACGCCAGAAACCTCCACTGGTTGTACGAGCGCTCCACCGCGCAACTCCAGTACTAGGCCATGCGCCTCATGAAGGAAAGCGGAGGAAACGAGGACTTAGTGAAGCGGGACACATCGTCATCGACAATTTGTCAGGAGACTCGTGCAGCTGTGTCTCCAAATGCACAACCGTGGCTCTAAATGACGCTCTTCAAGACGTCAGCTATATGAACGCCATCGTCCGCGATACCACGACGGACACTGCCAATCCGCTAGTAGCCATAGTGCATGTGGACGAACCTCTGCAGACGTCGAAAGCACCCGAGGTTCATGACCTTGGCGAGGTCACCACATGAAAAATCTAGGCTGCATCAGATTCATCATTGTCTTTGGTGAACGAGAAAGAACTATCGTCGACTTTGGAGCCTTCAAGCAGATAGGATGGACATCTGAGCCAGGCACATGCGAATGACTACGTGACCACTGAAGTTCACGAGCAACATATGACTGCGCAGTACCTACAGAAGCTTCAGATGCAACACCAGAGGCAGATGACGAACATCACTCCCAAGGAGCGTGAAAGTTATTGGGAAGTCTCGCGAGTCCATGAAAGCAGGCCACAATCAGACTTGTCCTACTACAGGCGACGCAAAAACCGCAAAACCCACCAGTATATTGTCACAGATATAGAAAGGTACCTCAGCCACGGGTGCAGATATGACGCAGAAGGAATGAAGACGACGATGTGGTTGTGGGGCTGTGTCTATACTGCCCTGTTGTCCTGCATCCTTGCACACTGTGTGCAGTGAGCCCAACCGGCATTAACTTATTAAATACTCTGTGTTACATATTTTTTGTGGAAGTGCTGGGTAATATTCCGACTCTGGATATCCGTAGCGGACGTCAGCTTCGTCCAGCCATGATGTCTGAAGGCAGTGCGCTGTCCGTTCAGTCTACGCCTGCTCCATCACCGGTGATCCCTTCCTAATTTCTTCAACTAGGTACATTTTGTGGCATCGACTCAACTGACGTTGACGAGTAGCTCGCCTTATACGAGCGCGTCTGCACCCAATACAGGTGGGGTGAGACGCTCATGCTGGCCAACGTCATCTTTAACCTGCGAGGTACTGCACGCGCCTGCTACGAGACGCACGAGAAAGACCTGACGAGTTGGGACGTATGCAAGCAGAAACTCCGCGACTTGTTCGGATGGTCAGTTGCTCGACAAATGGCTGCCAGGCAGGAACCCGCGTCACGCGGTCTATCTTCCACTGAGTAGTACGTCACCTATATCTAAGACGTGCTCGCCTTGTGTAGGAAAGCCGAGAGATACATGACTGAACTAGAAAGGTCAGCAATGTGTTGAAGGGCATAGGTGACGATGCCTTCAACATTCTAATCTGCAAGAACTGTACCACCATTAGCTCTATTGTCAGTAAATGTCAGCAGTTCGAACAAGACAAAAGCAGGAGAATCAGTCAACGCTTTTCCCGACTTCCGAACACCACTGCGACTTCTTCCTGCGAGGATATCGTGGCGTGACGTCCATTCGTATATCATCCCAACATCACAAGAATTATCCGCCAGGAGCTGGGAGTCATGGCTCCTTCCGCTTATCAACCCCCTGTGCCTGAAAACTTGGCCACAATATCTCTTATTCAGGCTGTTGTGCGACAAGAGTTGGCCAACATGGGCGTCTTAGTTCCCCAAATGGCCAGCCACGCAGCACAGCCTATAAATCCTAACGCTCATAACGCTCACTACCACGCCGCCTCACTTGTTGCTGCTGTCGCGTCGGTCCCGCGGTTCTCTGTCATCGCGCTACCGAAATCCATCTGTGTGGTGCACACAAGATGATCGACCAATATGCTTCTCTTGCCATTGTGTTGGCCACATTTCCCGCCACTGCCACAACTTCCGGCAACGTTTTCTAGACGACCACCGACAGGATCGTGGGCAGTATTCGCCCTCTCGTTTGGCTGATGACCACCTTCAGGACCTCCTACCTAGCCGTTGTACGCTATGCTGTGAACCATCCTACGCCGATGGCGTCGCCCAGAGAGCCCGGTACAGCCGCTCGCCGTCGCCTCAGGGTCGCCAGCCGCGCTCCTATCAACGCCCTTGCTCCCCGTCACCGGCGTATTCTGGGCCCTTCTCGGGAAACTAACAGATGCAGCTCTTAGAGGTGGTGTTCCATTGACAACTCGGACCGAAAAAACCTCTACCGACCACTAGTTCCAGACGAAATTTACTTTGTGTTCTCATCGATGGCCTGACCGTTAATATAGCTCTAATAGACATGTGCTGTTCCTATTTGAAAAAAAAACAGAACTGCATTATAGATTCAGTATGGAACTGGCGTCCCTCTTAATCTACTTTATTCCTAACTTCATTCTTCTCTTCTTTCCTGCCCCGGCTCTCGTGCTTCTTCTTCTCCTGTCTCAAGGCTCATACCGTTTCAAGGCATTAGTGCCAACATATCCGTTACGAGTTCATGAGTTCAATTCTATCTGAAAAAGTTCTTACCTCTGCCATGTCTTCGACTGTCCGAGTAGTCGACGGCAGCCGAACATCAGTTCTTGGTATGTGCACTGTCAACGTCACTGCGGCCGGCCTTCACACTTCAGTCCTCTTCGCTGTTCTGGACGCTTGCCCACACGATGTGATTCTCGGCATTGACTTCTTGACCGCGCATTCAGCCCTCATCCATTGTTCAACTGGCACTTTACAGCTAGAGTTGCCTTTGTAATCTGATGTCCCTCCTGCAGCACGCACATGGCTACGATCCGGGGAGTGTCTACGATTACCGCCTCAGGCTGCTGTGTACCTTTTTTCTGACCCTGGAACTCGATGTTTACAAAGGCCCACTGATCATGTAACGTATACTTTCCATCAGAGCTTTGTACCCGTGATACTCTCCCTCTATGCACGCGAAATGCATTCAACATATTTGCATTTATAATGGACACAGATGCACCACTGTCTACGAGAGCCATCGTCGTCTTGTTTGCTACTTTGACGGGAATGTGAAGTAGGCTAGCGCAACTTAAATAAACCGTCTCATTTGGAGTCATCAGGGGGGACTGACCACCCACATTTATTAGTTTTTTTTTCTGTGGAATCCTCCTGAGCTTTAGTGTCTATTATTCACTCGACCTCTCTGAGCATGCCAGGTCAAGCTATCCCTGCTACTTGCGAGGTGGCTGGGTTCTCGCTGATTGCAGCTTGACCAGTTCGCTTTACCCCGACCTAAACAGCTGCTTGAATTAGTGGTTATGCTTGTTTCCCAAGTTGATGGTATAGTCTGAAGACACACCAGGAGGTCATCCAGAGTTTTTTCTGACTGTATTTGCACCTCCTTCAGTACTTCAGTGTGTAATCCATGCATTATTAGGGCTCCTACAGCCGTAGATGGAAGCAAAGGCTAAGCTAGCTTTAAAAGATGGCGTTTCTAGAAAAAGTACTCGACAAGGAAGCTTTGCTTGGAATCGAAATTAAGTGCTGAACTCCATCTCTGTACTAGATGCTTCCGAATGCTGTCAAACGTTTCTTCTTCTACTGACTCCAAGAGTCACCAATGTTTTTCTGAATGCACATTTCATACCACTTAAGCACAACACCTCTCAAGTAAACACGGATGTTAGTGATTTTATCCTCATCAAAGAGGCACCTGTTTTTTTCAGCGGCATATTTGTAGAACTCAAGGTAAATTTCTAGACTTGAAGTCTTACTGTCGAAGGCATCGGGCTCTACGAATTTAGGCACCGGTTTCTCAGCATTTAGTGTGCTTATAAGGGATGCCATTATCTGGTTCCGTTGCACAATCTGTTTATGTTACAGCTGAAGAGCTTTCAAAACGAGGCTTACCTCCTCCGTCTAAGGCCTCGATCTTGAGTCTATTCGACGCGCTGGTTCAGAAACTAGGTTGTAGAAGTTTGCCACACGCAAGTACACTTTTACAGAACCTTTCCGTCATAGTTCAGTAGTGCCCACGGCTGCCTTTACCACAACCAGGTTCACGAGTTCTTCCGAGCAGATCTCACAAGATAGGTCCAACCCTCATTCATCTTGAATTTGGTACTTCCAAAAGATTATCTCTCCCGCGGATGTCTCGTCCACAATAAACCTCACCCACATGTTGGCTTTGGTGGCCGGCTGCGCCAAAATAATGTAGTGTTCCTACTTGAAAGAACGAAACAGCATTAGAGCTTCTTTGCAAAACTGGCGTCCATCTTAATCTACTTTATTCCTAACTTCATTCTTGTCTTCTTGCCTGCCACGGCTCTCGTGCTTCTCCTGTCCCAAGGCTCATACCACTTCAAGACATTGGTGCCAACATATCCGTTATGAATTCACGAGTTCACGAGTTCAATTCTGTCTGAAAAAGTTCTTAGCCCTGCCATGTCTTCGACTGTGCGAGTAGTCGGCGGCAGCCGAACATCAGTTCTTTGTATGTACACTGCCAACGTTACTGTTGCCGGCCTTCACACTTATTTCTATTTATTTCTATTTCGTATTTTATTTCAGACAAAGACAAGTAATATGTACATTTGCCCTGTCTAGGAGGAGTGACAAAAAGGCACGAATGCCTGACTGGGTGTCACACCCCTTTTTAGACACACACAACTCAAAACATCAGTGGCAGTTATCTAAGCAAATACACTTCAGTCCTCTTCGCTGTTCTAGATGCTTGCCCACACGATGTGATTCTCGGCATTGACTTCTTGACTGCGCATTCAGCACTCAGCCATTTTTCAACTGGCACTTTACAGCTAGAGTTGCTTTTGTATTCTTATGTCCCTCCTGCAGCTCGCACATGGCTATGGTCCGGGGAGTGTCTACGATTACTGCCTCAGGCCGCTGTGTACTTTTCCATGTCGCCGTTCCCACCTGTTTCTGATGGCGACAACTTGACAGCTCCACTCATTGACCTGACCCTTTCCCGAAACATCATACTTCCTCATATTATAGTGAGGATTGGCGACAACAAGACGCTTTTCCCTGTTTTCAACTTTGCCGTGTGGACCCAGGTCATTCCTCAAAGCATTGCCTTAGCAGAACTGATCAGTCTAGTCTGGAGCAATGTACAATTTTATCTCTCACTCCTGACATCAAGACCGTAGCCGAACCTGTCGCAGCTGTACAGAATAGAGTTTTTCTAGACAAAATGATATCAAACGACCTGTAACCGTCCCTATTTGAAGCGCTACGCGGTCTTCTATTTTCTTATCTCGACATTTTTGATATCGACAACTGTTGCTTGGGACGCACAAGCGTCGTAGCCCACCGTATCGACACTGGCTACCCCAGTCCACTTCATAAGCGCCCTTACCGTGTGTCTCATTCAGAGTGCCAATTAGTCCAGAAGGAGATAGAAAAAATGCTCTACAAAGACGCCATAGAGCCTTCCACCAGTCCTTGCGCATCACCTGTTGTGCTTGTTAAAAAGAAGGACAACACCTGGCGGTTCTGTGTTGACTATCGCCATCTCAATCGAATAACCAAGAAGGATGTCTATCCTCTACGTCGAATCGATGATGCGTTTGACTGCCTTCATGGTTACAAGTATTTCTTTTCTTTGGACCTATGATCTGATAGTGGCAAATTTCATTCGATGACCGCCGCCGCGAGAAGACGGCATTCATAAAACCCGACGGTTATTATCAATTTAAGGTCGTGCCTTTTGAATTGTGCGATGCGCCAGCAACTTTTGAACGCACGATGGACTCCCTCCTTCGTGATTTTAAATGGTCGACGTGCCTGTGCGCTCTAGACGATGTCATCGTTTTCTTGCCAACCTTTGAAAGCCATCTTCCACGTCTGTCAGTGACTCTTGACGTTTTTCGCTGTGCTGGCTTCCAGCGTAACGTGTCCAAGTGCACCTGTGGACGCCGTAAGATAAAGCTACTTGGCCACCTTGTTGACGCTACTGGTGTACGACCCGACCCTGATAAATTCTGTGCTGTACGCGCGTTCCCGGTTCCACGTTTCACGCGAAAATCCGCGGCTTTTTGGAACTCTGTTCATATTTCCACCGTTTTGTCAGCAACTTCACTTCGCGGAAATTGCTCGGCCTCTCACTGATATCCTCAAAAAGAACGTGGATTTTTCCTGGCGTGAAAACCAAGAAAATTACTTTGCGTCGTTGATTTCTGGGCTCACATCACCACCTGTGTTGGCTCCTTTTGACCAAGCCGCTTGAACGAAGCTTCGCCCCGACGCAAGTGGCCAGGACATAGGGGCAATACTCGCACAAACGCAGAACGGCACAAACCGTGTCATAGCGTACGCTATCCGCCTACTTTCTTAGTAGGGAATGAACTATTCATTTACTGAGCGAGCGTGCCTGGCTTTCATCTGGGCTATCGCAAAACTTCGTCCGTCTCTATATGGACGCACCTTCGCAGTTATCACCGACCACCATGCGCTCTGCTGGCTGTCAACCCTTAAAGATTCTACAGGAAGACTCAGGCGATGGGCATTGCGATTGCAAGAGCACATGTTCCCTGTAGTGCACAAGTCTGACAAGCTTCACAGTGGTGCCGACTGTTGATCCACCCAAGCCCCGCCGCGGTGGTCTAGTGGCTAAGGTACTCGGCTGCTGACCCGCAGGGCGCGGGTTCAAATCCCGGCTGCGGCGGCTGCATTTCCGATGGAGGCGGAAATGTTGTAGGCCCGTGTGCTCAGATTTGGGTGCACGTTAAAGAACCCCAGGTGGTCTAAATTTCCGGAGCCCTCCACTACGGCGTCTCTCATAATCATATAGTGGTTTTGGGACGTTAAACCCCACATATCAATCAATGTTGATCCACCCAACTCCTCTGAGTTAGCTGATGCCAACATTCTAACCATAAGAGATTTTCTGCAAATAGCCGACGAACAACGCCGAAATCCATCGCTGCTATCAATGATTGACTGACTGTCTTCAATCCAACCATAAAGACCCTTCACTGAGCCTGTTTTTTCTTCAAGACAACGGTTTGTACCCCCACAACTTACAGCCCGATGGCGCGGAACTTTTGTTTGTCATCCCACGTCATCTGCGCAAGGACATCTTGCAAGAACTTCACAACGCCCCAATTTTCGGACATTTAGGTGTCTTCGAAACTTATGATTGCGTCCGTCGACGGATATTATGAAAGGGGCTTTTATTGTTCCGTTCGCCACTACGTTGTAGCGTGTGACCTGTGCCAGCGCCCGAAGAAGCCTACGTCTCTCCCTGCCAGTCACCTTCAATATACTGAAGTCTCAGTCGAGCCGTTACATCGGGTGGGTTTGAATTTGTTAGGTGCCTTCCCAACATCGGCAACGTGAAGCAAATGAATAGCAGTAGCTACGGATTATGCCACTCGGTATGCAAATACTCGAGTGCTACCGACCACGTGCGCGACGGACGTCGCAGATTTCCTACTCTATGACATTATCCTTCAGCATGGCGCTCCTTCTGACCTACTCCCTGACCGTGGCCGCTGCTTCCTGCCTCGTGTGGTTGACGACCTCTTTAGATCCTGTGCTACGCGGCACAACTTTATGACTCCTTTCCATCCTCAGAGTAACGTACTTGCTGAACGCCTCAACTGCACACTGACATACATGCTTGCTATGTATTTTTCTGACAACCACACCGACTGGGACACTGCCCTTCCGTTCGTAACCTTCGCCAACAACGCATCGCGTCATGAAACTGCCGGCTATTCGCCATTTTATCTTCTCTTGGCCGTGATCCCTTACTACCTTTCGATACCCTGCTTGCGCAGGACCTTCCTTCCACCACTTCGTACGCACAAGATGCCATCTCCCATGTTCTGATCGCAAGTAGAGTAAGTAGCCCGCACCAGGTTCTCATCGTCCCGGAGAGAACAAAAGTCGCTCTACGACAGCCGACATAGGCATGTCCATTTTTCTCTGAGCTCTATCGTGCTCTTGTGTGGCTACCATCCCGTCGTATCGGCCTGTGCGAAAAACTTTTATCGCAATACGGTGGGCCTTACCGAGTTCTGCGCCAAGTCCCACCCGTAACCTATAAAATTTCTCCTACTACGAACCCCACTCTTACATCCAGAAGAAGCATTGTGCATGTTTCTCCCCTAAATTCCTATCACAATGACCCTTCCGCCTAATAGGAGCAGGCACCGGGACGGTGCTTTGCCGCCCGTGGTAATGTCACGGGTATAGAAAGTTACCTTAGGCACGGGTGCAGAAATGACGCAGAAGGAATGAAGATGACTATGTTGTTGTGGGGCTGTATCTAGACTGCCCTGTTGCCCTGCATCCTTGCACACTGTGTGCAGTGTTAGCCCAACCGGCGTAACTTATTAAATACTCTCCGTTACAATATGACACACAACGTTACCGCAAAGTCCAATGAACCTTACAGCAAGAATGAACGACTTCCCTCGTAAGACAAGCCGCCGCCTCCCCAGGCTTCATCGTCATGGCAACACCAAGTTGTCCCTGTGTAACATGTCCTGGCAGACTCACTCAAAGCGTTTTTAAAACGTGCGCAAATTTGCCGGCCATGGAAGTGTGCGACAAATAAGAAGGAAGAAGGGGCAGCGACACGAGTGACAGCCACAGGCTCTGGCTCGATCAGTTTTTCCGTTCAACTTGGGTGAAGCCAGACGATCGGGTGCGGGTACCTTTCTTCGTTTCTTACGATTATCACGACTGTGACAGCTAGGGTGCCCCTTTGGTAAATAGGAAGAGCGACAATATAGCCCCTCCACATCTACTCATCCTCGTCGCGTCGTCCGCTCAGCGTCTCCTTTAAATATGCTCTCTCACGCAGTTTGAGTGGCACGAACAGACGGCGAAAAAAAGAAACACCGCTGCACCCATCACAACTGGTGCCCTCAGCTTCAAATTTATCAAGTCATCATTGTGTGCTGTCAGACCCGTATATATTAATATGTTTGTATTTGATTTAATGTACTGATGTTTCGTTGATTGGTTGATATGTTGGGATTAACGTCCCAAAACCACTATATGAATATGAGACGCCGTAGTGGAAGGATCCGAAAATTTCGATCACCTTGGGTTTCTTAACGTGCATCCACATCTGAGCACACATGCCTACAGCCTTTTCGCCACCACCTAAAACGCAGTCGCCACAGCAATGATTCAATTCCGCAACCTACGGGGCAGCAGCCGAGTACTATAGCTGTATACTAGACCATCCCGGTGGGCGGACGTTCTGATGCTTCTGCAACCATGTATTTGTGATTGTATCCTCTATCTCTGATATCAGTTATCGAATTATCGGCACGTTAGGGTTAGCAGGCATGCCTGAACAAGCAGGTGACCTTAGGAGTAAGGATAAAATCCACCTATTGATTTTTACTCGAAGTGAGATGGCACAAATCAATGGCTGATTTTATCATTTGTTTGTTGCTGCTAGCGACGTGAGCAAGCGAAAATTTGGACCAAGGCAGGCAGTCGCGCCGCATGAGCGCTGCCATTTTAATTTGTAACCACTTACTGGTGGTTACTGATACTGAAATTAAATGCACACGACATGAATGAGAAGAATAATATACTTATCGCGTATCTCATGTGACGTAACATGTGCTGAACAACAGCAAATGTCCGACCCTGCAAATTAGGAGAATAAATAAGGAACTATTCCATACTGCACAAGCGTGCGGCTTGCTTACACTTGTGTTGAATGGTAGTGGTGAGACGGAATATAGTTTATTCAACAGATTACAGGCGTCTACGAGCGATAACGCTCGTGGGCGCCTAATAGCGTAGTAGCTTAAATAGCCGAGATGTATATAAATGCCGATGTGCTTCGAGAATAAGCTTATCCATTGGTGACTGCCTATTACTAAATCCTTTACCATTTTGCCCCAATAAAAAGTTCCTTCTTGAACACACCGACTGCAGCCTTCGTTAACGTTACAACGTTGTGAAAATTGACCCCATATTTTGCTCTCAGTGATTACCTTCTTTTCACACAAGGTATGTTTAAGGATACGACATCACGGCTGCTGCGCGCAACGTGCGCTAGGAGGCTAGTATTAGATAGTTGGTACGCCGAAAAAATGGCAGCATATCCATGGGGTGAATGATGGAGAGTGGAGCGAAGCATCCGTCCGTCCATTCCTTCTTGCTTCCGTCCGTCCATGCGTCCATCTGTGTGACAGTACGTGCGTCCATCCACCCGTCCGTGCGTGCGTCTGTTCGTGCGTCCGTTCCTGCGTTCGTCTATCCATCCAACCCTGCGTCCGTCCATGAGTCCATCCGTCTGTGTAGCCATCCGTGCGTCCATCCATGCATCTGTCTGTGTGTCCGTTTGTCCATCTAGTCAACACTCCAAGTACCACCATCTCACATCTTTTCCCCACATATTCCGAATATAAAAGCACCGCCATCCAGCGGACATTCCAAGGACAAAACGAGAAGTGGCACACGCAAACTTTCTTACGGCTTGCGCTTCGTGTCTACTTCCCACATTTAACCTCCTCGACTTCGTGGTATATACCAGTTCACTGTATTCGTGGCACTGCGGCCCAACGCTCGCTAATCCTTTCTAAAACCAAGGAGGTTACGCTCAGCGAGTATAACATCGCAACCCTTTCTTCTAAAATAGTGCTCAATGTACATGCCAATGTCTTATATTGGGGAATGAGAGACAGAAAAATTCGGCTTTTAGTTAACGCGCACGCTGCGAATTTTTTCTTGTTGAACAACGCACAGGAGAAATTTCCCACCGGCACCATCTTGCAAATCAAAGAGTAAGACATGTTACGCACTACGACGAGGGACGAACGGGTGCAGCTTTAAGGAGCTTCGCCCCTAAATAAGAGCACCTAGCGGAGAGTCGGAGCACAACTCAGGCGCTCGCGCTCAGGTGACCAGCCACAGTGTACCGCGTAGAGAGCACAGTCCTGTGCAGCTGCCGTGCTTCATTTTGGAACGAACATCTCCAAAAATCATTGCACCAGTAATACTGCGCTGTAGTTCAGAAAAAAATATTTTCCCGAAGGCTACACTCGCATAAATGGCACTCGAAAACGGAGAGACGCTCTGCAAAGTGACGGCGTTTATGCATGTGGCATACAAGGAACAGTGCTGTGAAGTGGTGGTGACTCCTTCGTCGTCATTTCCTGTTTACGTGCTAGAGTTTGTGCTAAGCAGTGCCGGCTGATATGCCCGCGTGGTAACAATACTACACAGTGCACTTCTGTACTAAAAAAACGAAAGTCGTAGCTACGGCATTTTTTTGGCGCCGTATGTACGCCTGGACCGCAGTATGTATCTACGTGCGTGTTGAACAAGCACATCACTGTGACGGTATAATACGGTAGCGTCGCACTCCTGTTCCTAATGGCACGGGATGTATTTCCGACCATGGCATCTGCACATTGAAGGGGGCGGGGCGAAATACAAAGAACACCCATGAACTAAGATATGTGAGCGATTTGAAGGACTCCAAGTGGTCGGAAGTAATCCTGGTATCCACGCTACAGCGTGCCTCAGAATTATATCTTGTTCAGTACATAGAAGCCTAGCAATTATTGATGTTGAACAGAAAGGTTTATTCTATGCAGACAGGAGCAAACGGAAAAATGAAAGTTATTGTCATACTAAACGATGTGTAAAAATTCACTTGATTTTTCTCTGGCATGACACAAATTCTGATGTTGCTTAGCCACGGAAGCCGGTGAGAAAGAAGCTTACCGCATCGGCTGACTCCAAAAAGCTAAGCTTTAATTAGTTCGCTGATGATTGACAAGTAAGTTTTGACGTCCCAAAACCACCATATGATTACGAGAGATGCCGTGGTGGAGGGCTGCAGAAATTTTGATCACCTGGGGTTCTTTAACGTGCACCCAAATCTGAGCACACGGACCTACAGCATTTTCGTCTCCGTCCAAGATGCAGCCGCCGCAGCCGGGATTCGATCACGTGACCTGCTGGTCGGCAGCCGAGTACCTTGGACACTAGACCACCATAGTGTGGCGAATAGTACGCTGCTGTATTCGGAACAAGAGTCCTATCTTTATCGCAAAGAAGCTTAAACAGAGGCATCTTAGCATTGAATGTTCATTGCGAGCGTTTATTTTGTAACAGTTTTGTGATTTAGGCGAAAGTGTTCCCGCACAAATCTTGAGAAGAAGGCCGCTTTTTTCCTATGTTAATATCCGCCAAATAAGTAGACTATGTACGTGTATGATTCACTTCACGTAGGGCCATCAGATGAGTTGGATGGGGGTGGTTAAGTTAAAAAATTTTACATATGCCGTATGCTGCATAATATGCTTGTTTTATTTCCGGCAAAACACCATGTAAATTCGCCTGTTTCGTCCAGGTTTCCACTGGCGGCCATCCCGTCTCGAGTATCGAATACATCCAGTAGACAGGTGCAGTTTGGTTTAGAAACCAGCCTGACACTACCAGACAGGAGAGCGAGAGTAAAAAATACGTTGCTCGTCTGACGGCTTGAATGCAACGCCGCCTCCTTCCTTATTAATACTATTTCGAGAAAAAAAAACCTTCAGTGATACGTCCTCCCTCATTTTATCTATTGCCGCAGTTGAATACCAGAGGTACTACCAACACCCTTTAGTTTTCTTGCGGCCCTGTGCACCCACACCACCTCTACAAGCTGCCTCTCGCCTGTGGGAGTGGCTGAGAAATGCGCGCTTTGACTGCCAGGGCACCGCGAAATTCCTGCGCTTGTTGTCTTTACGTGATCTGTAAATAGGTACCGTCTGCAGACACCAGTTTTCTTTTTTTTGCACATAATTACTCTTATGACAGCAAGAAAAAAAACTCTCGCTTTGTGGGTACTTACAGAAACGTCTAGGAGGCCACTCGCGAGGTGTTCTAGTTGAGCGCCGCCAAGTAAACCCACGAGGAGCACGCCACATTATCCCTAATACATGCAAGCGAAGCACCTCCGATAGATGGCGACTCCGTAACTCATCGCACCCTAACACGCTCACCGTTTTTGCCAGAACTTTAACACTGTAGACCTTTTCAAGCAGTATTTACTTTGCCTGTACGTTATCGTGTGTTCCTAGTGATAAGTAAATTGTCAACATTAAGTTGCTCAGTAGCAATGACGAATTATATATTCAAGGCCCTTTCACGATGTGAAGGTTGAAGCCCAGCAAAGCTGTTTATTCAGTTTGTTTTTCAAAATTTGATTTCCACCTTTTTCTCTAGAAGAAGCCATTTTCTCAGAACCGTCATCAGCTTCCAATCGATACCATGCTGGCCACTGCCGTGGGTCAAGCAAGATTTGCTTTAGAACGGTAGGCGTTGTTAGGAACGGCGTTTGAGCCATGCAGAAAAGGATTCTCGTGGTTCTGCAAACAACCTGCCAAAAGGATGCAGGCCTGCTGACAGCCGTCCAGGTATGGGTATTGTCCTCCCAACCCGGAAGCAAGGCGCATACCGTCGCAATGCCGCAAAGTGTACAAAGAGACGACCTAAATGACTTCTTTAGAGACAGCTTCCTTGAACGAATGGTGGCGTCAGAATGGATGACAATCGGCTCCGCAAAATCAGCGTGGAGAGAGCAAGTCATTTGATGCTCCCATAGTGTGGCGGTAATACGGGCGCGGACACAGCACCCAGCGGCATTCTCGCCCCAGGGAGGAGACAACTTGATGCCAGAGGTGAGGTGTGGTGGCTGCGCTGTAGTCTAAGACGTTGACCAAGGCGGATGTGGGTGGCACCGTCGAAAGTGATGTGTGCCTGGTGGTTGAAAAGTGAAGTTCAGAGCCGTTTCCTTTTCTATCAATGAAGTTATGGCAAGTCATCAGCATCTCGGAGAAGACAAAGTTGTGCCGCAGCTGCTCCGCTTGTTGGAGGCAGCACAAGGAGAAGAAGACGCCAGCAAGAACGACAGCGTCTGTGGACGTCCATGATCAGAGCAGGAATAAATAAAATATGTAAAAAACCAAACGCCGTACGTCTTCCTACAAGTGATCACCCGGACTTCAAGCGGCAACACGCCCCTCTCGTGCTTTCGTCAACGCAGAGCGTCATGAGCAACTCTGCTTTTTCAGCTTCGTTCATTTCGGCTGACCATGGACACCACAACCAACAGCGACGACACACCGAATCTCACGGTATCTGACCTTGTCGTCGCTACTCTCAGGCTCCTGGAGGTTTGGCAGGGAACTGCGAACTCTGGTTTCTGAGCGTCGAGCCATTCTTCCGACGACACCGGGTAACGTCGCAAACAGTGAGGAACGATTACGTCATCGGCGCTTACCACCTGTTGTCATCGCCATCGTAAGAGGCATTCTGCGTTCTCCACCCCTGACAACGCCTACGATACCCTTAAAGAGGAGCTCATACGCCGGACAACTGAGTCGGAACAGCATACGCTGCAGCAGCTACTAACCTCAGAAGAACTCGGTGAGCGAACGCCTAAGGAGCTTCTGCATCGGATGCGAAACTTTATTGGGGACCACTCTGCTGCATGGATGCATACATCTTACGCGAACCCTTCTTACAACGACTGCCAAAGCAGGTGCGAATTATTTTGAGTGTATCGTCTACAGAAACCCCCGACTCGCTAGCATGAATGGTCGACAAGATTATGGATACCGGTACGCCGTCCATATCTGCGACCAAGAGACCACGTGAATTTACCCTCTCTGCACCGGTCCGCGACGACCGCATGAACCGCCTTCTTCAAGCTAACGAGGAGCTCAACCGCAAGGTGGATCAGTTGGCTACTGACCTGAGTGCACTCAAGGTAGATCACAAACGCAACGCGTCAGGACAACGACGTGAAAGCCGCGAAAGATCGCCAAGGTTGCCTTTAGGCGTCTGCTAGTACCACCACCGATACGGAGCTCGAGCACGTCAGTGCAAACAGCCGTGCCGATTTGCGGAAAAAGCACAGGCCAGGCACTGACGGCGGCCAGTGTTTCAGGCCCGACATACAGCCGCCTATTCCACGTCATGGACCACGTCACCAAAGTCCGCTACCTCATCGAGACAGGTGCCGAAGTGTGTGTGGTTCCCCCTACGTTGGAGGACCGCCGATGACACCAGACCTCTCCGCCTGTCACCGCGGTCAATGGTTCGAGCATACGGACCTACGGACAGAGGTCTGTTATGCTCGACATCGGCCTCAGACGCACATTTTGGTGGATCGTCTTATTCGCCGACGTGCGTGTACCCATCATCGGTGCGGATTTTCTTTCGCATTTTAAGCTTGTGCTAGACCTACGACATAGCAGTCTCGTGGATTTTGAAACCCTCCTCACAGTTCCGGGCTGACATCAAATTTGCCGCCCTTGCATCTCGTGCAAGCCCATGCCAAAGTCTCCCCGCCATGGTCTACGATTCTGCAAGAGTTTTTCGACCTATTTCGTTCTCCATCTCTTGAAGACCCAATACGCCACAATGTCACTCAACACATAGTGACAGTACGAGCGCCGGTGTTTGCACATGCTCGTCGTCTCGCTCCAGACCGCTACAAGATCGCACACCAAGAAATCGAGCACATGATTGAACTCGGATACATCCGCCCCTCATCCGCTGCCTGGTCGTCAGGGCTACACACGGTTCCCAAGCCTTCAGGTGACTGGAGACTATGCGGTGACTACCACGCCCTCAACAAAGTGACGAATCCAGACCGCTATCCGATACCGCACATCCAGAGCTTCACGGCATTGCTGCATGGTTCCACCGTACTCAGCAAAATCGACTTAGCAAAGACATATCACCAAATACCTGTCGATCCTTCCGACGTACCGAAGACGGCCATAATAACACCTTTTGGTATGTATGAATACACACGTATGCCATTCGGTCTACGAAACGCCGCACAAACCTTTCAACAGTTCGTGCACCAGGTACTTCGTGGTCTGACATTAGGCTTCGCGTACATCGACGACATCCTTGTCTTCAGCACCACTGCAGAAGATCACAAACTTCACCTGCGTCAGGTTTTCACACGACTCCGCAAATATGTACTTGTCGTCAAGGCACCAAAGAGCGAGTTCGGGGTTTCCTCACTGGACTTTCTCGGCCATCACGTGAATACGCGTGGGATTTCTTCACCGGCTGCACGTGTTGAAGCTAGATTGCAGCTTCCACGACCAACAAGTACGAAGAAACTACGTGAATTCCCCAGCTTGCAACTATTACCGGCGGTTTATTCCTCATTGCGCTGCCATCTTGCAGCCACTGCATGCCCTTATATCCGATCAAAGGAAGCCAAACGCTTCCATCTTTTGAACGCACGATGCAGAGAAAGCTTTCAGTTCCATCAAGGAAGCCTTGGCAAATGCAACACTCCTGGCGCATCCAAAGAGCGATGCCATCACGTCATTCACAGTGGGCGCCTCGGACGTCACCATAGAAGCAGTCTTGTAGCAGTTGATCGAATGAGTTTGGCAGCCAGTCACTTTCTTCGCACGGAAGCTATCATAGACAGAGCAAGAATATAGCACATTCGGTCGTGAACTGCTCGCGGTCTATTTGGCTGTCAAGCACTTTCTAGAAGGCCGGCAGTTCCATATCCTCACCGACCACAAGCCGCTTACGTGTCAATCGACCGCTACCAACTCTGGCCACACCCCACATGAAATCCGCCAGCTTGCCTACATATCCGAGTTCACGAGTGATATCTGGCACATCTGTGGCAAAGACAACTCCGTTGCTGACGCACGTTCCTGAATAGAAATCAACGCAACTATAGACAAGCGCCCACCAGTCGATTTTGCAGCCATGGCTACAGCACAACAGGACGACAGCGAGCTTCAGGTGTTGCGACTCCAAGAAAATTTCCTCAAGGTTGAAGACGTCCAACTTCAAGGCTGCGCGATGCCACTCATATGCTACACCTCTACCGGTTTTCCTCACTCTTACGTTTCAGCACCATTTCACCGCAGAGTTTCGACGCTTTGTATTCCTTGTTGCACCCCAGCATACGTGCGACTCAGTGCCTTATCACAGGGCGGTATATTTAGCCTCGAATGAACATCGAAGTCCGCCGCTGGACACGTGCGTGTCTCAAATGCCAACTAACCAAAATTCAGCGCACATGGTCAGCCCACTGGGTACCTTCACGGCTCCTGACTCGCGGTTCAGTCACGTTCACCTGGACCTCGTAGGCCGTTTGCCCCCATCACAAAACAGCCGGTATATGTTAACCTGCGTTAGGCTGCTTCACGAGGTGGCCTGAGGCAGTACCCCTCACCGACATCACGGCAGAGTCAGTCGCTCGCGGACTCATCATCATGTGGATAAGCCACTACGGAGTTCCCAAGACCATCACAACGGATCGAGGTCTTGAATTCAACTCCGCGCTTTTCCACACTTTGCCCAGAATACTTGGTGTCAACCACATCAGGACGACGGCCTACCACCCGATGTCGAATGGCAAGGTTGAGTGATTTCACCACCAACTCAAAGCTTCTCTAAGGGCCTCCCAACCATTTCTACCCTGAACGTAACGACTACCGCTCTTCTTCCTAGCTCTGCCCAGCACGATACGTACGGACGCGTCCTGCTCTTCAGCTGAGCTTGTACTTGGCACTACCCTAAGGCTTACTGGACAGTTTTTCAGCACGTCACCGGTATCACCGTTGGACGTAGATGATTATGCCAGTCGCCTCAGGAATGCCATGAGAGATGTGTCACCTATTCCTGCACGTCAACACTCATGCCAAGTTTCGTAAGTCGTGCCCTCCGCGACTGCACCCACGTCTTCGTACGACATGACGCAATCAGACCACCACTGCAATCTCCTTTCGAAGGACACTTTAAGGCTGTCAAGCGTTGCCCGAAGCATTTTGTTCTGCTGCTTAATGGACGCGAAGGCAGTGTCTCCATTGACCGCATAAAACCGGCTTTTCTCGACACTGACGTCGTCCTCGAATACTACAAGTCATTCGTGAAAACCAGACGAACGCACTTCGTAATAGCAGAACCTACAACCTAGCCATAGGATTCGCTCCTTCGCGCACGGGCTACCTAGCTAGAGAATGGGGGGGGCTATAGCAAGCCGTCATCGTCTCAGAGAAGACGAAGAAGTTGTGCCGCAGCTGCTCCACATGTTTGAGCGAGCACGAGGAAAAGACACCAGCAAGAACGACAGCATCTGTGATTGATTGATTGATAGATATGTGGGGTTTAACGTCCTAAAACTACCATATGAATATAAGAGACGCCGTAGTGGAGGACTCCAGAAATTTCGACCACCTGGGATTCTTTAACATGCACCCGAATTTGAGGAGATGGGCCTAAATTTCCGCCTCCATCAGAAATGCAGCCGCTGCAGCCGGGATGCGATCCCACTACCTGCGGGTCGACAGCATCTGTGGGCGTCCATGCCAGAGCAGCGATAAATAAAATATGTAGGAAACGAACCAATAAATATGTAGGTAGCGCCATACGTCTACCTACAAGATGAAAGGTACTCTTGATAACAAGCTGCAATGGGCTCTTTAGGGAGCTTTTAACGAGATCGTCACAATGTAGGGCGACATCCTCGTCTAGATGTTCGTCGTGGGGCGATAAATGCGTCCTAGTAAATAATGTAAATTAGCCTCTGTACAGTTTTTTTACCATTCTCTTCGTTCTCGGCGTCTTCTTCTCGGTTCTTCAGTGCCGATAACGGCTAAGTCCCAACAACTCAACAATAGATAGCAGTGGTGGGATCTTGTCAAATTCCAGTTAAAATAGTGTTGGCACCAACCTATCATCGACATGTATTTTTTAAGGCGCATTTATTTCTTTATGCACATGAAGATGAGCCTGCTAAAAAATACCTGAGCACTCCGGGTGTATTTGGGCGTATTTTGGGCGTAGAAATGCTAAAACCTGTTTGCAAGCATTCCTTGTGTAAACTGATGAACACTATGCGACAATGCACCGCGCCATCAAGTGTATCGAAATACTGCACGAACTATGGAAATGCTGTAGGGCAGTACTGAAGTTCACTTCAGCTGTGACCGACCGAAGAAAAAGACTCACGATGACACAAAATTGGGAACTCTGCAATCAGACCATGCATGCTCTGTGCAGCTGAACGCATGTCTTGCCCGTACACCGAATGCTGAAAGTTCAGCGGAGGCTGATTCGCTGTGAAATGTCTTCTCGGGCATTTAGTTTTGCAGCCAGCGTCATCTCAATACTTTTAAGATGCCAGCAAACCAGCTACTGCCAGAAAACCATGCTATTGTTAGCGCCCTTAACATGTGTAGCCTAATGAATGTAAGTTTTCACGGTCAGTGAGTAAGTTCTTTTCAAGATTGCTCGTGCACACATGCCACCACCCCTCCTTAAATTCAAAAGTGAAAGATCTATTGTCAGAATCAGTTTCACCTCAACAGCGAAGCACTGGTGGAGATAACAAAGCATTTCACAATTCCGTACACATAGCAATGTTCATATTCATGGCAGTTCTATATACCAGGAGAAACATGGCCATACCAGTTAACTTGATAAACCTGGTGTCACACGCACACAGGCAAACATGAACACATGACGCCTGATGACCAAGAAAACTAGCTTTCAGAATGCTGGTGTGACAAACAGAACAAGAAACAGTGAGCAAACGAATGCAAGTTGCCTCCCATTTCTCTGAAATGACGCATTCTCACAAAAAAATCAACATCTTCTCAAAGGGAACCCTTATGGAATGCGAAGCAGCAACGTTCCGCATGGGTGGCGTGACGGGTTGAACCGCGCTAACGCGGGTGCTACGGTGAGCTTCGGAGGATTCGTTTGAAGCGATAGCTGGCGTAGGTCTTCTGGTTTCTTCAGAGTGGACACGGCACTGGGACCGGAGCTGACGCGTGTTTTCCCTTCACTACTGCAGCCTTGTGATTGGTAAAGTGCACGCCTAGAGGTTCCTGCAGACATTGGACGTAGAAGTGGGAAAGACCAAATCGGTGCACGTTCCCCTTATCGTGCTGGGTAGTTTTCATTCTGCCAACACGCACTTTAGTGAGTGCACATCACGCATGTAATCGACGAGCCATTCCCCTCCTCCTTCCCTAACGTCAACGTTGAAGTCTTTTGTTGCTGTAAAAGGTGCACATCGACACACCTCGCCGCAATAAGTCATCGTCTCCTCCAGACACTGCTGAACCTGTTCCTTCGGCATGTTGGGAGCGAGGTATAGCGCGAGGATCGTGACGTCGCCGACGCACACGACAACGCTTTCGTAGCAGGAGCGTCTTAGAGAGGTTCCGAAATGTTTTTTTAGGTCGATGTTAAACGCACATAGCGCACGCCGACTCCGAGTGTAAACAGTGACTCCTCCAATGTTGCAAGCGGCAGGGACGGTAAAGCGAGAGAGATAACACGCGGTGAGCGGAGACAAGCTAGGGAGAGAGTGACGTCAAAGCGCGCGCTTGATGGGGGAAGGCGTGACCTACTTGTCACCGCCCCAACATTTGCGGCTAGCATGTGCGGTGCGGATGGGGGAGAACGTTACACAGGCTAGTTAAAGAGCTGCTTCGCATCTACTAGGAAAATGTGGCTGTGCAGAGACACAGCACAGGAAGCGGCTGGTTATCTCGGTTTGAACCTTTGTATCAAAAAGCGCATTTTATGACCCTTTTACTACCGGCGTTGCTCGAAGCCACGTCCACGCCACTCACGCTGCGCTGAATATGTGCCGTACAAATACCTACACACACTCTCTCTCGTTGCAAAGCGCTTTCCTTTCTGTTCCGCTATGGCGCACACCACAAACCACCAGGGTTCTTAGGTAAACTTTATAGGTAAACTTTATAGTTGGTTCATGAACTTTGGTGCCAATGATAGTTATAGCGCGAGAACAGAACGACGACAAATAGACAAGAAAGGACCAAAGGTCGCCGTTCCGTTTTCGCGCTATAACTATTATCATGGCATACCAACAAGCCCAAACCACCACACTTTGAGGCCGAACAGTGCGAAATACGGGGCAGTGTGCTCCACAGTCACGTTTTTTGCGCTCTTCTGCCATAATGTTCACAAATCCCCGTCACGTTGCGCTTGTGAGCTCATATCTCCTCTTCACATGCACGACACACTCACCTCAATATCCCCTCCCCCCGCCTTGTCCGGTAGGCGGAGAAAGTGCGCTGCCTTTGATTTCTCAGCACACCACAGACTGGCATAGGCAGTATTTTATCACACATGAGCAATGTGGCGATTACAAATTCCTGGTTGAGGTGTCTTTATAAAATACAGCAATATAATACACTGGCGATAAAACAAATGCGATCCTTACGTTGTGCAAGGAAAATAGCTGTGTCGCTAAGGAGCTAAAAGGACGACTACAAAGTAAAGTTAGTAAAGACACGAACGGACATTGCAGGGCGCCCATGTATGTCTCTTTTCGAGTCTTAGTGTGCACCCGTCATTTCAGTGCCGCACCTATTATTGTTATTAGTTATTTCGTTACTCTCGGCGGGGTCTTGTCCTTGATTTCTGGGGTTTAACGTCCCAAAACCACCATTTGATTATGAGAGACGCCGTAGTGGAGGGCTCCGGAAATTTTGACCACCTGCGGTTCTTTAATGTGCACCCAAATCTGAGCACACGGACCTAACACATTTCTGCCTCCATCAGAAATGCAGCCGGCACAGCCAGGATTTGATCCCACGACCTGCGGGTCAGCAGCCGAGTACCTTAGCTACTAGACCACCGTGGCGGGGCGGGTTCTGGTCCTTTAAAATATGTATATATATATATTGATACGGGTAGGGAACTGTCGCCCCGACACAGCTGAATTGGCACCCAATTGAAGAAGACGAGAACGTTGTTGTTGTGGGTTGGAGTCTCGGGCTTCTCCCGTTGGCCTGCATGACTCTGCACTCTCTAAGCCGTTAGCAAGACCAGCTCTCGGTAAATAAATCTTCCCGTAACATCTTTTAGTGGAAGGTGCTGGGTCTTCACACAACCCGGCTCTGGAACTCCGCAGTGGACGCCAGGTTTGTCCAGCCGCGATGCCAGAAACCGGAACTCAGGCCTCGCCATCCGCGCCGGATCCATCACCTGTGGTTCTCCTACATCTTCTCGACCCTGGCACGTTTTCCGGGACGGACAGCACGGATGTCGAAGAATGGCTCGCATTACTCGAGCGCGTCAGCAAGCACTACAGGTGGGACGAAACGCTTATGCTGGCAAATATTCTAGTCTACCTACGGGGTACGGCACGCGCCTGGTATGAGTCGCATGAAGAAGAACTAAGCAGCTGTGACACATGCAAGCAAAAGCTTCGTGATTTGTTCGGTCGGTCAGTTGCTCGTCAGATGGCAGCCAGGCAGGAACTCGCGCCCCGTGTTCAATCATCGACGGAGTCGTACGTCACGTACATTCAAGACGTACTGGCACTGTGTCAGAAGACGGACAAATACATGTCCAAGGCGGACAAGATCAGCAACGTGTTGAAAGGCATTGCTGATGGTGCTTTCAACATACTAATGTGCAAGAACTGCGCCACTGTCGACTCCATTATATCTGAATGGCGACGATTTGAACAAGCTAAAAGCAGGCAGGCGAATAACCCACCACATCACGAGACTACCAAACACTGCTGCGACTTCGTCTTGCGAGAATTCTGTAGCGCCCCATTCACTTGCACTTCCTGCCAATATCACAAGTATTGTTCGCCAGGAGCTGGAAGCCATGGCACCCGCTTCCTATCAGCCCCCTGCGCAAGACAGCTGGGCAACAGTCTCGCTTATTCAAGCCGTCGTACGTCAGGAGTTTGCTAACCTGGGCGTCCAGGTTCCTCAGCTCGCCAGACTTATGCTGCAGCCCATGAGCAATCCCGTCCACAACGATGACCACCACTCTGCTACACTTGTCGCTGCGGCAGCCTCGACTGCTCGGTTTCCATCACGCTACCGAAATCCATATGAGTGGTGCACGCACGATGAACGACCCATCTGATTTTCTTGCTCTCGAGTTGGCACATCTCCCGCCATTGCCGCAACAGGTGGTATTTCCGGCCAAGCTTTCCTAATGTCAACCGCCGTCCCGACCGTGGACACTATTCGCCACCCGGTTTTCCGGATGAACATATTCAGGACCCATCAGCTCACCGTTCATCTCCACGCTCTGAACCGTCCTACGCTGACGTCGTCGCCCAAAGAAACTAGTCTAGCCGCTTGCCGTCACCTCAAGGTCAGCCGTCACGCTCCCCTCAACGCCGCCACTCTCCGTCACCGGCTTATTCTGGCCATTCTCCGGGAAACTGACGAGTGCAGCTCCTGGAGGTGGCGCTGCGTTGATGACTTGAAACGAAAACCCTCAACCAGCTACAAATTTAAGACGCAATTAACAACGGGTGTTCGTTGATGGCCACGCCGTTAAAGCTCTAATTGTCACTGGTGCCCAAGTATCTGTTATGAGTTCTACACTTCGATCTCGCCTGAAAAAGGTTCTCACACCGGCTATGTTCTCTACTGTTCGAGTTGCCAACAGAAGTCGAACATCGGTGCTTGGCATGTGCACTGCCCACGTTACTGTTGCTGGCCACCACACTTGCGTTCTCTTCGCAGTCCTCGATGCTTGCCCACACGACGTCATCCTTGGAATGGACTTCTTAACCGCCCACTCCGCCCTCATCGATTGTTCTACCGGTATCTTACGGCTCGAATTGCCTTTGTGCACCGATTTCACTCCTGCAAGTCGCACTCGGCTACAATTCGTGGAGTCTCTACGGCTACCACCCCAGGCTGCTATGCACATTCCTCTGTCGCCCTTCCCGTTCATTCCTGATGGAGACTATCTGGTGGCTGCCCTCATTGATTTGACCCTTACGCACCACATCGCACTACCACATACTATAGCGGTTGTTGCTAACAACACGGAGCTACTTCCAGCTTTGAACTTCTAGTTCTTCCCCAAGGCATCACTTTAGCCGATCTTTCCACCCTCGATGAAGGTTCGATTTGTTCTTTTACCCCTGACACT